>NW_023641523.1:0-17500 GCF_015228065.2 Penaeus monodon
TTTTATTTTAATATAATTGGGGTGGTGTGGGGTGTGGTGTGTGTGTGTGTGTGTGGTGTGTGGTGTGTATTGTGTGTGTTTTGTGGCGTGCGTATGTGGTGTGTTTTTGTGTTTGTCTGTTTTTTTTTTTGTGTGTAAAAATTTTTGTTATTATAAGGGAAATGTATATATATATATATATATATATATAAAATTTTTATTTTTATATAATATATATAATAATGTGTGTGTGTGTTGGTGGTGTGTATGGTGTGTGTTGTATAATAAATTATGTTACAAAAAATTTCTTTGTTTATATGTTATGATTTTAAATATAATATATATATTTATATTATAATAATATAGAAAAAAATATAAATATGAGTAAATTGCGGTTATAATACTCTTAATATGATATATAATTATTATGTGATATTTATATATATTTATATGAATTGTACCACAGACACACACATACACCCCACACACACACACACACACACCCCAAACACAACACACAAACCCCCCAACACACAAAATTGTTAATTGAATCATTTTTTTTTTCGGGAAATTTTTGGGAAAACAACAGCATATTTTCTTTTTCAAAAATCTATGCGGTGCTCCAATAGAGGAAAAGTAGGCATCGCAAGCTTTTTTTGAAATTTCAAAAAAAACATATAAAAGAGTGAGCTCCCCCTTTTGTACCATGACAAAAGGTTTTGTGTTCCTTTTTTTTGCCGCTGTGTGGCGGGCCAATTTCGTTACAGTCGGAACCGAGGTGGGGGTATTTTTAGTTTACATGGAGTGATAAATGTTTTTTAGATTTTAAACACACCACACACACAAACACACAAAACACACATATAATATGTGTGTGTGGCGTGTGTGGGTTATAAAATATATTATAAATTATTTTATATATATAAATTTATATTATAAAATATATTAAATATATATAATATTTATATGTTTTCATATCGTATAATATATATTACTAAATGTATACACAAAATTACAATACATATATAAGTATCATAAAAAGGCAACAATATAGGCCAAAGTAAAACATTAATAAAAACATACTCTCTCTTCTCTACAACACGCGTCTGATTGGGGGTTTGTTCTGTAAATTTGTAGAGCTGGTATATACGCTTCTCGTAAAAAATTTTGGGGTTTTATTGAGTTAGGTTCTTTTTTTTTATTTCTGAAAATAAACTTCACCTTACTAGGTGCGTTGTGCACGAAGCAAATGGGCGGAAATTCCCTTTATAAATCTAGGGGGTATTCGGTTGATCTAAAAGGCAAAGTATTTCCTTTTACCCAGAGGCCGTTTATCCATTCTGCGGAGGGGAAGCAATAAAGAAACTTGTGAGGACCTTAAGGGAAAAAGGCTTCTGCAACGAGGCATTGGTTTTTCCCCTTCAATCCTAGGGGAAAAGCGAAGAAGCACTTTGCTTTTTGAGTTTTCATTCCTGCAAGGTTGGGACCTTTGTCAGCAATGCGCCTCTTTCCCCCAAAAATGAAGAGGGAGAATTTTTGGGGTTTTTAAACCTTTTTATGTTGCGGTCCTCCACTCACTTGTCTGAACACGTTGTACTTCCTCCACTCTCTGAAGTCACGCACATCTCTTCACAACAGCGAAGTATGAAGCAGCTTACTCGTGCAAGCAAACACAAAAACCTGGTAAATTTAAGTCTAGCTTCACTGGAAATAAGAAGAATCCTGAAACAAAAGAGTAGCCTATTCGGTGAGGAATTGGAATGAACACTCATCACGTCCCTGGATATGGAATTACCATTCTGGTGGGACGACAAATAAGCCATATCTGATCGACAAAGGAGAGGAAGTTGCTTCTGGGTACCATCATCAAACTACCGTTCGCTTTGAATGCTGAACGTCTCTCAATTATTTGGATTCCCGTCGCGAACTTCACTGGGAGCAGCAATCGTACAAGGTTTTGCTCCCCACCACCACTTACCAAGTATGGAGGTCAATTCCCCTCTCGTCCAGATAATGTGAAACTCGAAAGATGTGGATGGTGTTGCTCGTATTCGAGATTTGCTTATTGTAGAGGAGCCGAATCCGCGATGCTATTGCACATGGTTATATCGTCGACGGGCTGGTAAATCATATTGATATCATGAATGAGCGTGGAATGACGTTTCGGAGATGTTATGAAGCATCTTTGTACAGCCCTAATGTGCAGTACTATGGAGCCTTGCACAATCCTGCTCACATTGTACTGGGTCGACAGAGTGATCACATGGAAAATATGATTACCCCCTGAGTGTGCTGGAACACTTTGAAAAACTGCCACCCGTGATCCAGTTCTTTAGGCTTCATAAATAATGGATAAAATCTTCAAGGAACCCAAGGATAGTCCTCCCTCCATACACCGTGAGAACTAACATTTGCGGTGTAAGTGTAGACAAGGTAGCATTGGAAGGCGAACAGAGGACCTTCTTTGAGGATTCGAATACAATCTCATTAACGCTGTTGATGACACTGAACAAATGCAGATGTAGAAATTTCTACTTACGATGCCCGTCTGAAACCATAAGGACTTTAAAATTAAGATTGATGTAGCAATAACAAGGGCCAGGAAGTTCTAGCTTACCGTTCGCATTTCGCCTGGCCTCACCTAGACAAACAATGGTATTGCATTCACCCTTCGACGAAGGCCGTGGAATGCTATGGAACTGGATAAGTTCGGGGCAAGTGGAGTACTTATGGTTTGACGACTTTGATCCTTTCAATACTTTATTGTTATTCATATGGTAAAATTATGAATTTCACTGTCCAGACTTAACGTCGAGTAAGCAGTATGGTTGTTCAATATTACAACTTCACATTTTAACACATTTTTTTTTTTGATATTATGGTTAATAATCTATATATGAAATTTATAATAATATCTCCTTGACTTTTCATTTCTTTTCTACAGTGCCTGCTGGAACACACCATTTCGAACGTAAAATCCTCGGAATCTGCTTCCACCTTGTGCATGATGGACCTAGTTGCAACTCTCCTCGAGAAGACCAAAAGAAGCCGTAGCTGGTGCAGACTCCGGACTTACAGATTTCGAGGAGTGCAACTGGTTATACCTAATCGATTCCTTCTCCCTAAGGGTAATGAAAACCAGGGTCTGAATACGATCTTGTTGTAGCCGTGGGACTGATGGCGCAGGCCGATGCAGCAGTGGATGCCTCCCCGAAAATACCGAATTCAATCAATACGGTTACCATGGAAAGTACCTGACAATCGCACAAATGGCTACCCTCTGATCGGAAGGTTCACGACGAAACGTGTATTCGAAGATCTGCCCAATTCGGTCACCCCAGTTTAAGGGGGGTCTGCAATCATGGGCGAATATATCAACACAATCAATAGGGAAGCTTTATACAGACTCACCATCATGGATGGTTCCCACGGAATTATAGGATATGATTTTGCCTTTGCTATTAATAATGGAGGGACATGATTCTGTACGAAGAGCAAATAAAAAAAAATGTAATATAAGACATTTCCTTTTCCCTGATGTTAGTATAAGCGCTATGAAAATGTATCAGGAAGGTCAAGTCAATAGGAATCTACACAGTTGGTTGTGTAACCTGTTTTCAGATCTATGTATTGTTGAGAACCATAATGACAGTAAATAAAGTTGAGTAGATGTATTAATCTATTCATTTGTGAAAAATCATTGAAACGTGTTTTTTTTTTTTTTTTTTTTTTTTTTATCCTAAATAGTAACTTCAACATAATACATTTCACGACTAACAAGGCATGCCATACAGGGAAACTTGGCTTGTGTTCTATAATTTACTAAAGAGGGCATAGGATCGTCATATTCAAAAAAAAAAAAAAAAAACGGGATTCGAGGAAGGGGAAGTAGAGCCGAGATGAGAATGTATGATAGAGTTTGAGTAGGAACCCATGATTATGCTTTGGTGGTAATCTTTTCTTTTCCTATCTCTAAATTTTAATTGTATTATATTCCGATTCAACTATGAGAGAGGGGGGATGCCATTTTTCCCATTGTTAGTTCTATGGTGGTACTTAGGTGAGGGAAATTGGATGTAAAATACAATAATTGGTGGTACATATATAAAACAAATCTCGAAATACATTTTACAGCAATTAGGATTTATACTAAGAATGTGAAAAAGAAAAATATATGTAAATCAAACCACATTTATAGCAATAAGCAGGCTACAAATAAATGAGTGACAGTTGTGAAAACAGATTTTAAAAAAACTTTTTTTCATAACCTTTCACTAGACAAGTATGAGGGAGGAGGAGTGTGCCTGTGGGTTCACCATGCCAGTCCTCTGTCGGACTCACAGACTTGATAACCATGACAGACCAGTTGCTCTGTGGAGTCTTCAGGCGTGAAACACTCGAAGCAGCAGAGGTGTCCATTGGCGTATGCCTGAGGGCGAGGCAGGAATTCCATCTCACCTGGAGATATTGGAGGGTCACTGAATCATGTTGCATCTTCTGAAAACGGATCCACGACAACTACTAAGGCACAGAGACCGGAGCAGTCTGAATCACTCCTGCAAAAGTCCACATAGACCAATATCTTGCGTTTCCGCGTGAATTGTGGAAAGCCGTCGTGAGTTTGGTCGCGGGTTGCTTGCGCCTATATCGACCTCAGAAGGCGTCGGTGCATCGAGTGAAATGCTATAGGAGATTATGAGACTCAGTGGAATTCCAACACAGATTATCGGCTAATAGCAAGCCTAATACGGTACTGAAATGCTGGTGGAGGGCCTGTTAAACTTCTTCCCTGTTAATTTCAGGGGTAAGGCAAGGCGTGACACTGACCAACACTTTTCAACACCTGCATGGAATGCATTAGGGTAGAGCTGCCTACCAATAGTCAGTGGTCGAGAAACGCTGGGTAATATCATAGTTCAGACCTTGCTTTGTCGATGATGTTTATATCCTATAATATATAGGAATGTGTGTATCCATTAGTTTGTACAAGCTAATAATATTCTATTCTTTTCTGTTATCTATCACGCATGTCCAAGTTCTTTTTTTTTCTTTCTTTCTTTCTTTCTTTCTTTCTTTTTTGTGTGAGCTGGTAGGGCATTTTGGTAGCGGCATGGGAATCTTAAGTTGTAAACATAGATTCAAATGTTTATATTTTGAAACGTATTTTGCCATCATATTTTTCTTGTAGTTTTTGATGCTAGAATTGTTGAATTGCAGATGCAGATTATTAAAGATCTTCTATTTTAGTGGAGAAAAAGATGAGGCAATGTTGTAAGTTTAATGTCATTTTTAGGTTTCAGAGACTATTTTGACACAAATTTATTTCTTTGGGAAATCATATGAGGGGGGGGGGGGGGGAAATATTAATTACATATGCAATTCAATATTGATGAGATTGTGTAATGATCGCAAGATTTAATGTCTATAATTATATATGTAATTTTGTTTCATCAAAGTTTGGCATAAATTTGCACGTTTTGATTATTTCAAAAGCTATTTCATTTAAAGTGCTTTGGTATGTATTTTGTTTATGTGATCCAACTTGATAAGAGTTTTGAAAATATTTATTTATGTCAAATATTATTTCAGTCGAAAATAAATAATTATGACAAGCCAAGTGTGTTTTATAGTGAACAAGATATATATCCTATTTACAGTATATATATTATTATAATATATATTTTAATATTTACAATTATATATATATATATAGAAATATATATATATATATATAGATATATATAACATATATATATAATATGATATATAGATATATAGAGTATATTAGATGTATCTGATATAGAGTATACATTATATAATAGATCTATATTATATATATATATATTATATATTATATATATATATATTATAGATGTATTAGACACAGATATACACAGATGTATATATATATATATATAGATATAATATATATATATATATATAAGATATCTATATATATATTATATATATATATACATTCATGTAGTGTTTTAAACCCGATCACTGTTAGTGAAGCCTGACTTGTAGGTGGTGGAGGGTCGCTGAAAAAACAAATATTCAAATAATGAACCTAATGTTTTCAAAGCGATCGGAATGCTGGGGCAGAGGAACTTCTTTAGACGTCAATGGCAAGATATCGGTTACGAAGTTGGATACTGCAGCTGAAGAAGGCAACGGGAAACCACTTCAGTATTCTCCCTAGTTTAACTATGACGATGAATCTCAAACAGGAAAAATTTCATAACGACGTTCGAATGGGACCGTTACGTATCGGGATAGTGTCTCGCCCGGTAGGAAGCTACGAGGCATCAGGTAACTTCCGACTGTCATCAAGCTACTGACTGCAAAAACAACTTCAAAACCTTCAATGATCTGAATTTACAGATTGGCTACATGAATGGTAAGAACGCTTTTTACATTGGTCAGCTTGCAAATTAAAATTGGAAAAGGGACAGATTGAACACTGATATACTTGGATTTGCGAACAAGATGGACTGGAAACGGACAGTTTTTCTCAGACAGCTATGTGTTTTTTACTCAGTGGCGAAGTACATGCAGAGGAGTGGCAATAGCAATTAAAGAAAGAATTGACAAAATTTTATACTCGGAATGCTGGACTCTTTCGCCATAGAGTACTGGTGCTAAAGCTCAAAGACAAGAAATGTTGATGTCAACATTTATCACGCTTATGCAACCAACGCTATGCAAATGAAGAAAGAAATAGCCAATTTATGAACAACTAGACATGGCATACAAAGGACTTGTAAAAGTCAAGAAATAAAAATTTTCATGGGGGACTTCAATGCAAAAGTTGTAGGGGTAAACACGAAACAGTTGCGGGACCTTTGGACTCGGAGAAAGAAACGATCGGGAGATACTTTTTATGAATGTGCGAGGAAAAAGGACTTAGCATAATGAACACTTGGTTCAGCACACAATAGAAGAAGTATACACTGGAAAAGTTTGGGATCAAAGAGAAACCAGATTTCCAACTACAATCTGTATACCAAAGATTGAGAAATGGTATAAAGCGTGCCAAAACCAGCCCTAAGCGCTGACTGCAACAGCGACCATATTCTCTTAGTTGCCAAGGTGGTAGTTTCAACTGAAAAAAGATCAAAACTATAAGAAAAAGGAACCACGAAAGGTTTGATTTCAATTTATTAAAAATGACCACAATCAACCAACATTGCAAATCAATTCGAGAGAAGCATCACAAATAGATACAAAGACCTACAATAGAAAAAAAATCACAAGAAGGACCATGTGCAAAAATGGACCAACTGGAAGAAATACTAACTGAAGACCGCAAGTATGGTTTTACCAACAAGAGATAAACAAAGCAAAACAGCCATGGATGACAAAGAAATACTAAATCTAATGAAACAAAGGACGGAAGTATAAAAACAGAAACAGCAGTAAAGAGTACATGGAAATTCATAAACTTATCAAACAGAAATGTGCTAAAAGCCAAAGAAGAATGTGGTAACAAACAATGTGAGGAATAGAAGATCTGGCAAATAAAAATCAACAACTAATGTGACAATAAAATCAAACTATGACAAAGCCAAGATGAAACTGCAAACACTGCACTAAAAAACAAAAACGGAGATGTAATATTTGAGAACAAAAAGTCCTAGACAGATGGGTAGAATTACAATGGAGTTCTTTAATGATAGTAGACTGAAGTAACACCAGAAATACCCCAGAACAGAATTAACAGGACAATGATATTAAACTCAGAAATTGAATCAGCTATCAAATCATGGCGAAATGGTAAAGCTCTAGGGAATGATTAAATTTCTAAAGAAATGATTGAAGCTTGTGAAGATCTTGGGGACAGAAAAGACTTTAGAACTTGCCAATAGTATATATAAACGTGGTGTAATACCTAATCAAATGAAAGAGTCGGTGTTATAAAACTATCCCAAAGAAAGGAGATCTATTAAACGTAGCAAGTATAGATATTAGCCTTGATGAGTCATGTAACCAAGATAATTTTGCGGTTACTTCATGAACAGAATAAAAGAAATTATGACGAAGTATCTTGGAGTCAGTTTGGATTCAGAAAGGAAAAAGGAAAACAAGGAATGCAATTTTTGTTAAGAGAATGTTAGCTGAAAGATCAATTGAAATCGCAGAAAGAACTTGTATGTAAGCATTCATTGATATGAGAAAGCTTTGACAGGGTTAAACATATGAAATAATGAACGATTCTGGGACCAATCGTTAGATAAAAACGATTGAAGTTGTAGAAACTTTATAAGGGAACAGATTGCGGCTATAATATTAGATTTTGGTGACTACGTGAATGGACAAACATCAAAAGTGGAGTTCGGCAAGGGTGTGTTCTATCGCCCGACCTGTTATCACCAGTATACAGAGTTGATTATGAGGAAAGTATCGAAGGGAAGTTTAGTAAATGGACATCCTTATTCTGATATACGATATTGCTGAGATACAGTCTGTATATCTGATGATGAACAAAACCTTCAGGAAATGTTAGTTAGTTGAAATGAAAGTGAAGTCAGAGATGAACTATTAACAAGAAGGGGAAAAAAAAAAGGTGATGGTATTTAGCAAGAACAGAAATATTCCTACATGTAATATCTATTTTAGGACAAGGAGAAAATTAAAAACAAATACAATATTTGATACTTAGGAAGCATGATAACAAGTGATGTCAGGGGCGACAAAGATATTAAAAGTAGAATTGCAATTGCAAAGAAAAAATTCATGGAAAAGAAAAGCATTTTTACGAACTTATTGAAAAACGAGAAACGATTTATGAAATGTTACATCTGGTCGTTTCTTTATATGGAAATGAGTCATGGGACCATTAGTGCAGAGATGAAAAAGAAAACTGGAAGCAATGGAGATGTGGTGTTATCGGAGGAAACTGTTGAAAGTGGCATGGATGAGTTGTGCAAACGAAAGGTGCTGCAAAAGTTAGAGAAGAACCACAGATTCTAACATATATCACTCAGAGACAAAACTTTGAATTTTTTTGGACATATAGCAATGGGAAAATAGCTTGGGAGAAACTGGTTATGGAGGAAAATAGATGGTTCAAGATCCAGAGGGAGAAAGAGAAAGAAGTACTAGATAATCTGAGTGCGCAGGGGATGCTACGAAAGGGGAGGCTCTCCATATGATCTCAGTACAGAGAGAGATTCAAATGCATGGAGCCAACTCAATTAGCAAGGTACAAGAAGAAGAAGTGTGTGTGTGGTTATATATATTAACAATATTATTATCCTATATATATATATATATCATATATATAATTATATATATAATCATATACATATATATAGATAAGATATATAAGTATATATATAATATATATATTCACATAAATACTTACCTCATTGCAATCAACCATGCATTTTTTTCCAATAATCTCATCAGATCTACGAGATATCGCCTTTCTCTTTAGCTGCGTCGTTTTTGGTCTTCATAGCATGACTTAATTCCTCTTCCATTTGAATTTCTGGACTTTCTTCCCGAGGAAGGTTTTGCGTGCTGTTCTGTAGTATCAGGATGTAATTGTACACCTCTCTCCGTTCACAATAATTCAGCCGTTATTTTTACACGCAAAAGTAGAAGCAGGTATAGCCTTTTCCAGTTCAGGGATGCATCTTACACCTCATTGCACTACTGGTTCCGTCCTGCCTCTTTAGCGTAGGTCGCATTCCATGTATGATTTTGTATGTGTGGTATATAGTATATGAAAATATACATTGGATATAAGATAATACGTAATATCTATAAATGTAGATAGAATAGAAAAGATATAGATATATATATCGATATAAGTAGAGATATGTGGGTGTGTGTGTGTGTGTGTGTGTGTGTGTTGTGTGTGTGTGTGTGTGTGGTATGTGTGTGTGTGTGTGTGTGATGTGTTTAGTGTAGGGGAAATGTATTGGAGGTATATAAATACATGTGTTTGTATCTAGAGAGCGATATATCTGAATAAATATGAGTATGTTGAACATACACATAGAAACAATATACATATAGAGATTAATATCAGAGATAAGATATTTATTATATAAAATATATATATATAGATTATATATTATATAATATAGATATATTATATATATATTATATATATCTGTGTGTGTATTTTAATACATATATAATATATATAGATATATATATATATATATATATAGATTAGATATCGGCAATATATGTATAAAATACACCTCTAAATATACGTATATATATCATATATATATCTACTATATATATAATAGATATCATATACTAGATATAAGATATTCTCATATTTAGTACTAGATGAGGCGTATATATATATGTATATACATGGATATATGTATTTATGCACATAAAGAGACATATGGATATGTACAGTATACAGGTACAGTACCCACAGAAAAATAGAATCAAAGGTGCGAGCAATAATACGTAAGAGACACAACACACACACAGAGATATATATATATATAATATATTATATATATATATATATATATATATAGATCTATATATGTAGATATAAGCTAAGGTATGTATGTTTTTGTATGTAAACATATATAGTCTGAATTTATATCTGTCACACAAACACACATAAAAATATTGTATTATATAAAGATATATATATATATATATATATACTATATATATATACCAATATATATATATATAAATAATTATGATAAAAACCAAAATCATGTGTTGTGTGTGCTTTGTGGAGTTTCTGTGTGTGTGTGTGTGTGTATGTATGGGGAGGTTTGTGTGTGTGTGTATATGGGTGTGTGTGTGTTTGTATGCATGTATAGTGTGTATGGTTTGTGCGTGTGTGTGTATATTTACATTTGCATGATAGTTACATTGCGTGCGTGTGTGTATATAGGTATAATTTTTGTATATAAGTCGTAATCACTTATAGTGATGAATTGCATAAAAGGAGTTAAGCATGCATATATCGTATCGGTGGGCTCCATTGAGAGTAAAAATTCGATAGAGGCAAGCAGCCGGTATCACCAAATATTTTGAACTTTTGAACACCAGGAGTAGTATAAAAGCCTGAACAGCGGCCTACCTCCAGTCCCGTCCAACATGCAAGGTCTTGGTGTTGTTCGCTCTCGTGCGGCTTGCTGCCGCCTGGTCCGCACTTTGGCTTCCAGTCGGACGCGGGGGTGAGTATATTGTTAGCTTCATTGATATATAGAGTTATATATATATATATATATATAATATATATGATATATATATTACTATATATTTATTTATTTATTATTTATTTAGTTATTTATTTGTGTCTTTATGTATATCTTGCTGTCGAGTAAACAAGAAACAAGATAAATATGAATACTATGCGTTATATGTAATTTTATATGCAAAAATATGTGCGCATATATAATATTTAGACATACACATTCCACACGAACACACACACTACACATAAACACGCGCACACACACAAGAACCAAAACACATATATTACACCATATGAATACCAGGACAGTATATCTAAGGATAAGCTAGATGTATATAGTATAGAGATATATAGATATATAGTAGCAATATTAGAGATATATATATAATAATATAAGTATGTATGTATATAATATATATATATATATATATATATATATATAGATATAATGTATATATTACATAAACATGCATATCATATATACATCTATTGCTCTGCCAAGAATACATGTATATAATAGTGACACACACAGACATAGGTGTGTGTGAATTATATATATATATATATATTATATATATATATATATTCTAATATATATATATATATATGAATATATATATACTATATATATATAACATATATATATATATATATATAAATGTGTTGTGTGTGTGTGTGTGTGTGTGTGTTGTGGGTGTGTGTTGTGTAGTATCATATATACCTATAAATAATCTGAATATACATATTATATATATATATATATATATATATATCTATATATATATACTATATCTATATATAGAATATATATTATATAATATAAGATAATATATATATATATATATATATATATAGATTATATATATTATATATATATATATGGCGTGTGTGTGTGTGTTGTGTGTGTAGTATATATATATTATATATAATATATTATATATATATATAATATATATATATATATATATTAGATATCTATGTGTGTGTGTGTGTGTGTGTGTGGTGTGTGTAATGTGTGTGGGTGTGTGTGGGTGTGTGCCTGTGTGTGTGTGTGTAGTATATATCTATATATATGTGTGTGTGTGGGGTATGTGTGTGTGTGTGTGTGGTGTGTGTGTGTGTGTGTGTGTGTGTGCGTGCGTGCGTGCGTTGTGTGTGTGTGGGTAATATACAGATATAAAATATATATAAAAATATATCTATGAATATATGAGATACAATTCATATAAAGATATATATATAGATATATATATTATAGATATATATATTATATATATATATATATGATGTATACACACATCACCATATATATATATAAATATATGTATTATATATATATATATTATATATATATATATAATATAATATATATATACTATATATATATGTATAATATATATATTATATATATATATAGATATATATACCCATAAACCTATTCCGATATACACGTAAATATAATTAATATGGAATATACATATATATATATATATAGATATATATAGAGATATTTATTGGAAGTACTGCATAAATAGACTAACATATTTTTTTGCATTAACATGACATTGATTACATATAAAATTATGGGGTACAACCCTATCAACAGTAGATATATAGATATATATAGCATCATTTATATATACATAACTACATATATATATATATATATATATACGACTGGCATGTATATATCGGATCAAAGCAATTATGTATAAGCACTGTTTTTCATTTTAAAAATCTGTAATTTTGCTTTATTAGGCGCGGCTGATTGCTCAAAGCAACATGACGTGAACGTCCGGTTCATAAGATCTACCGGGGAATCCGTGGACCAATCTAAAAAGGCAAAGCTGTTCCTTGACCGGAAGCCAAGTATACCATTACAGTGACGGAGTAAAGCAGTAACAGACACTTATGAGAGGACATAGAAGGATAACAGGCTTCTTCAACAAAGGCATTGGTTCTCTCTCTTCAATCCGAGGCAACGCGAAGAAGCACTATGCTCTTTGATGTTCTCATTCACTGCAAGGATGGATACATTTGTCAAGCAATGCTGCCTACTCGCCAAATTATGAATGAGGGAGAATTGTTTAGCCTTGTATGTTGCGGTCATCACTCACTCTGCTAAAAACGTTAGTACTTCCTCCACTCTATGAAGAAAAAACACTCACGCCACATTCTCTTCACCACAGCGAAGTCATGAAGCAGATTATAGTGCAAGCAGACACAAAAAACTGGTAATTAAGTTCTAGCTCAACTGGAACTAAGAAGAATCCTGAACAAAGAGTAGCCTAATTCGGTGAGGAAATTGGAATGAACACTCATCACGTCACCTGGCAATGAATTCCAATTCTGGTGGGACGACAAATAACAGCCATCATCTGGATCGTAAAGGAGAGGAATTTCTTTGGGTAACACAATCAACTCACCGATTCGCTTTGATGATGAACGTCTCCCCACCCTACAATTACTTGGATCGTCGACGCATTCAATGGGAGACGCCAATCGTACAAGTTTGCTCCCCACACCATTACAAGTATGGAGGAAAATTCCCCTTCGGCCAGTAATGTGAACTTCGAATATGTGGATGGTGTTGCTCGTATCGAGACTTGCTTACTGTAGAGAGCCGGAATCCGCGATGCGTATTGCCACATGGTTAATCGTCGGGACTGGGCTGTAACAAAATTGATACATGAATGAGCGTGCCCATTTGGACGTCCTTGGAGATTTATTGATCATCTGGTAAAGCCCAATGTGCTAGGACTATAGGGCCTTGCACAATATGCTCACATGACTTGGTCGACAGAGTGATCCACCCAATGCGAAAATATGATTTAACCCCTGGTGTGCTGGAACACTTTGAAAATGCCACCGTGATCTAGCTTTATTAGGCCTTTCAAAATACAGGATAAACATCTTCAAGGAAACACAAGGGACAGTCTCCTCAATACACGTTGGAAGAAATAACATTTGCCGGGTGTAAGTGTAGACAATGTAGCCAATTGAAGGCGAAACTAGAGACTTCTTTGAGGATTTCGGAATAAAATCTCATTACGCTGTTGAGCACTGAACAAATGCAGATGTAGAAATTTCTACTACGTGCCTCGTCGGAACATAAGGACTTTAAAATGAAGATTGATGTTAGCACTAACAAGGGCCAGGAAGTTCTAAGCTACAGTTCGCATTTTGCCTGGCCTCACCTAGACAACAATGTATTGAATTAACCTTCGACGAAGGCCGTTGGAATTGCTATGAACTGGATTAAGTCTGGGTCAAGTGTGAGTACTTTATGGTTTGCTTTGCTCCTTTAATACGTTATCGTTATTCATAGGTCAAATATAGTATGGAATTTTCACCTTGTTCAGACTTTAAAGTCGCGTAAGCAGTATGGTCTGTTCAATATTACAACTTCAAATTTTATACACATTTTTATGTATTGGATATAGTATACATATATTCATATATATGAAATATCATATTATCACTCCTGGGACTTTCATTTCTTTTTTCAGTGCCTGGGAACACACCATTTCGACGTAAAATCTCGAATCTGCTGTCACGTGCTTGATGTACCTAGCATCGCAACTCTCTTCGAGAAGGACCAAAGAAGCTTAGATGGGAGGACTTCCGGGACTTAACAGATTCGAGAGTGCAACTGGATGCCTAATCGATTTCCTTCTCCCTAAGGGGAATGAACAGGGCTAGAATCATCTTGTTGAGCCGTGACTGATGGCGCAGCCGATGCCCGCGTGGATGGCCTCCACGAACATACCGAATTCAATCACTACGGTTCCCCATGGAAAGTACCCTGACAGTCGCCAACATGGCTACCCTCTGGATCGCAAGGTTCCCGACGAAACGTGTTATTGAAGATCTGTTTTTGTTTTTTTTTTTTTCCCCAACTTGGTCACATCCAAAGTTTAAGGTCTTCAATCATGGCGAATATTAGTCAACATCAATAGGAAGCTTTATAACATACTCACCATCACTGGGTGTTACCAACAGAATTCTAAGATATGATTTTGCTTTGCTATTTCATAATGGAGACATTGATTCGTACGAAGAGCAAATAAAAAAAAAATTGTAATCAAGACATTTCCTTTTCCCTGATGCTTAGTTAAGCGCTATGAAAAGTATCAGAAGTCAAGTCAAATGAATCTACACAGTGGGTGTCTACCTTTTTTCAGATCTATGTAGTGTGAGAACCATAATGACAGTAAAGAAGTTGAAGTAGGATGTATTTAATTTATTCCTTTATGAAACATTCATTTAAGGGGTTGTTTTTTTTGTTGTTTTATCCTAATTAGTAAATTCAATAGAATACATTCACGACTAGAAGCATGCATACACTGACAACTGGCTTGTGTTTCCATAATTTACCTAAAGAGGGCATAGGATTGTCATATTCAAGAAAAAAGACGGGATTCGAGGAAGGAAAGTAGAGCCGAGATGAGAATGTATGGATAGAGTTGAGTAGAATCCCCTGATTATGCTTTGGTGTAATCTTTCTTTTCCTATCTTTAAAAAGTTTTATTGTACTATTATTCTATCAACTACGAGAGAGGGGATGCCATTTCATTGTTAGTTCATATGGTGGTACCTTAGGTGAGGGAAATTGTATGTAAAATACAATAAATTGGTGGTACATCTATAAAAACAAAAAATCTCGAAATAAATTTACAGCAATTAGGATTTATTAAGATGTAAAAAAATAAAAATATATATGTTATCAAAACTATTTATAAGCAATAAAGCATGTGCAAATAAAGGAGTCCAGTTGTTAAAAACAGATTTTACTTCATAACTCTTTCACTGAGAAGACTGAGGGAGGAAGTGTTGCCTGTGGTTACCCATGGGAGGTTTCTGGTCGATTCCACAGAACTGATAACTGACAGACCAGTTGCTCTGTGGGAGTTTCTTCAGGGCGGAAAACACTAGAAGCAAGACACAGGTGATCCATTGGCGTATGCCTGAGGGGCGAGCAGAATTAAAATCCCCTGGAGATATTGGAGGTGTACGGAATCATGTTGCATTCTCTGAAACGGATCCACGACACCTATAAGGCACCAGAGACCGGAGCAGTCTGAATTCCTCCTGGCAAGTCACAATAGACCATATCTTTTGCGTTTCGATAATTGTGGAAAGCCGTGTCAGTTTGGTCGCGGTTGCTTGAAGCCTACATCGACCTAAGAAGGGCGTCGCGTCCTCGATGATCGAGAAATGATATAGGAGATTCTGAGAATCAGTGGAATTCCAACACAGATTATTGGCTAATTTTTTTAGCAAGCTATATACGGTACTGAAAGTGCTGGTGGATGGCCTGGTAAACTTCTTCCTGTTAATTTAGGGGTAAGGCAAGGCTGCTGACCCCTGCACCAACACTTTTCAACACCTGCCTGGGACTGCATTATGGGTAGCAGCTGCCTACCAAAATCGTCAAGTTTCGAGCAAACGTTTGTTGGGTAATATCATAGTCTCAGACCTTGACTTGTGTCTAGATGATGTTTCTATCCTTACATATATGGATCTATGTGTGTATCATTAGTTTGTACAAGCTAATAATATTCTATTCTTTTCTGATCTTATCATTATGTCCATTTCTGTTCTTTTTTGAGCTGAGCAATGGTAGGAATTTTGGTAGCGCAATGGGATTCTTAAGTTGTAAACATAGATTCAGTTTATTATTTGAAACTGTATTTGCCATCCTAGTGTTTTGTCGGTTTTGATGCTGGAATTGTGATTGCAGATACCGATTCATTAAAGATCTCTATTTAAGTGCGAGAATAAAGGATGAGGCAATGTTGTAAGTGTAAGTTCCTTTAGATTTCAGAGAATATTTTGACACAAATTTATTTCTTGGAAATCATATGAGTGATATTAATTATCTAAGCAAATTCATATGTATGAGGTTGTATAATTGACATTCAAGATTTAATTTCTATTACATTATATATGTAATTTCTGTTTTCAGCAAAGTTTGCATAAATTTGAATATTTGATCATTTCAAAAAGTATTTATTTTAAAGTTGCTTTGATGTATTTTGTTTATTGTTTTATGATCCCAATGTATAAGATTTTTGATAAATATTTATTTATGTCAAATATTATGCTCAGGCGAAATAAATAATTATGACAAGCAAAGTGTTTTTATAAGTAAACCGATATATATATATCCTATTTACAGTATAGATATAAATATTTTACAAGATATGTATAGAGAGAGAGGACACACACATGTATATAGCCATAGTGTGTGTATGGTATATATATATATATATATATATGTTTATATATATATATATATATTAGATTATATATGGAATAGATACA
>NW_023641523.1:22500-27500 GCF_015228065.2 Penaeus monodon
CGGGCCTGGAATATTGTGAAAGGAGAGCGGTGGACACAGTAACAATCCAAGACCCTACAAGAACAGCAACGACAAAACCATCAATCTGGGAAGAAAGTCCAGAAAATCATGGAAGAGGAATTGAGGCATGCTATGAAGACAAAACGGGGACTAAGCTAAAGAGAAAGGCGATATCTCGGGTAGATCTGATGAGAGTAGTGGAAAAAAAAAACTGCATGTTGCTTGCAAGAGGTAAGTTTAGTAGAATATATATATGTATGATATATATATATGATATATAATATATTATAGAGAGGAGAGAGATGATTGAGAGGAGAGGAGAGAAGACGGAGAGAGAGAGAGAGAGCGAGAGAGAGAGAGAGACAACAAAGACATCAATGCATAATATCTATATATTATAGATATATATATAATTTAGTAATATATATATAGATATATTAAGATGTATATATGATACATAATATTATATATATATATATATATATAATATAGTATATATATATATACATACCCCACAGATGTATAATATACATTTGGGTGTCTCTTCTCTATACATATATTGTAAATATTATATATATATACTGGGAAATAGGATATATATATATCGGTGTTACTATAACAAACACCTTGGCTTGTATATTATTTATTTCGACCTGAAAATAATATTTGAAATAAATAAATATTTATCAAAAATCTTATAAATTGGATCACAATAAACAAAATACATACCCAAAGCCACTTTAAAAATGAAATAGCTTTTGAAATAATCAAATATGCAAATTTATGGGCAAAAATTTGATGAAAACAAAAGTACATATATAATGTATAGACATTAAATCTTGATATCAATTTACAACATAATACAATATGAATTGCAATAGTAATTAATATCACTCAGATGATTTCAAGAAAATAATTGGGTCAAAAATATTTTCTGAAACTAAAAAGGAAATTAAATTACAACATTGCCTCATCCTTGTTCTCCACTTAAAATAGAAGATCTTAATAAATCGGTAATCTGCAATCAACAATTCCAGCATCAAAAAAGACAAGGGAAAAATAGGATGGCAAAATCAGTTCAAAATATAACATCTGGAATCTAGTTTACAACTTAAAGATTCCCATGCGCTACCAAAATTCTACCATGCTCTGCTCAAAAAGAAAAGAAAAGGACAGCATGATAACGATAACAGAAAAGAATAGAATATATTAGTTGTTACAAACTTAATGATACACACATATATACATCCTATATTATAGGATAGAAAACATCAATCGTGACAAAGTCAAAGGGCGCGAACTAGGGATATTACCCAGCGTTGCTCGACCCACGGACTATTGGTAGCAGCTATTACCCATAATGCAGTCCATTGCAGGTGTTGAAAGTGTCGGTGCAGGGTCAAGCCTTGCCTTACCCCGAATTAACAGGGAAGAAGTGTAAAACAGGCCCTCCACCAGAACTTTCATTACCGGTATATAGGCTTGCTATTAGAGCCAATAAATCTGTGTGGAATTCCACTGAGTCTTAGAATTCTATAGCATTCTCGATGCATCGACGCAAACGCCTTCTTGAGGTCGAGTAGGTGCAAGCAACCCGCGACAAAAACTGACGACGGCTTTCCACAATTACTCGAAAACGGCAAGATATGGTTATTGTGGACTGGGACAGAGAGTGAATCAGAATGCTCGGTCTCTGGTTGCCTTAGTAGGTGGGTTCGTGGATCCGTTCAGCAAGATGCAACATGATTCGTAACCTCCAATATCTCCAGGGAGATTTGAATTCTGCCTCGGCCTCAGGATTACGCCAAGGGACACCTGTGCTGCTTCGAGTGTTTCACGCCCGAAAAACTCCCACAGAGCAACTGGGATCTGTCAGGTTATCAAGTTTGTGAATCGACCAGGACTGCCATGGTGAACCACAGCACCACTCCTCTCCCTCAGTTGTCTAAGTGAAAGAGTTATGAAGTTAAAATTGTTTACAACTGACTCTTATGTGTACATGCTTATTGCTATAAATATGTATTGATATACATATATATTTTATTTTTTTACAAATTCTTAATAAATCCTAATTGCTGTAAAATGTATTTCGAGATTTTGTTTTATAGATTACCACCACATTATTGTATTTTAACATACAATTCTCACTTAAGGTACCACCATAGAACTAAACAATGAAAAATGGCATCCCCCCTCTCTCGTAGTTGATAAGAATAATAGTAACAATAAAACTTTTAGAGATAGGAAAAGAAAAGATACCACCAAAGCATAATCATGGGATTCACTCAAACTCTATCAGAATCTCATCTCGCTCTACTTTCCCTTCTTCGAATCCCGTCTTTTTTTCTTGGAATATGACGAAATAACCTATGCCATCTTTAGGAAATTAGCGAACACACAAAAGCCAAGTTTGTCAGTGTAGGCATGCTTAGTCGTGAAATGTATGATAGAATTTACTAATTTAGGATAAAAAAACAAAAAAAACAACAACTTAATGATGTTTCACTAAATGAATAAATTAAAATACATCTACTTGAACTTATTACCTGTCATTATTGTTCTCAAACAATACATAGATCTTCGAAAAAAGGTAGAAAACCACTGGTAGATTAATTGAATTGACCATTCGATAAAATTTTCCATAGCGCTATGACTAAGCATCAGGAAAAGGAAATGTCTAGATTACAATTTTTTTATTTGCTCTTCGTACAGAAATCATGTCTCCATGATAATGAGCAAATAGCAAAAATCTATCTTAGAATTCTGTTGGTAACAATCCATGATGTGTGAGTATGTATAAAGCTTCCCTATTGTGTGAATATATTCGCCATGATTGAAGACCTTAACTTGGATGTGACGAAGTGGGGCTAGATCTTCGAATACACGTTCGTCGGGACCTTGCGATTCCAGAGGGTAGCAATGTGGGGCGATGGTCAGGGTTACTTTGCTGGGATACCGTAGGTTCTAGTGATGAATCGGTATTTTCGTGGAGGCCATTCCACTGCTGCATCGGCTGCGCCATCAGTCACGGCGTACAACAAGATCGGAATTCTAGCCCCTGTTCATACCCTTAGGGAGAAGGATCGATTAGGAATACCAGTTGCACTCTCGAAAATCTGTAAGTACGGAGTCTGCACCAGCTCAGGCTTTTTGGTCTTCTCGAAGAGAGTGCGAAGCTAGCTACATCAGGGCACAGTGACAGCAGATCCGAGGATTTACCGTTCGAAATGGTGTGTTCCAGCAGGCACTGTAAAAAAGAAAATGAAAGTCAAGGAGATATATATTATATTAATATATATGAATAGAATGGAGACAGAATATCAAAAAATAAAAATGTGTATAAAAATTTGAAGTTGAATATTGAACAAGACAATGAATGCTTACTAGACTTTTAAGTCTGAAAAGTGAAAAATTCCTAAAAATTTGACAATATGAATAACGATAAAGTATTAAAGGAGCAAAGCAAACCATAAAGTACTAACTTGAACCAGAACTTATCCAGTTCCAATAGCATTCCAACGGCCTTTCGTCGAAGGTGAATTCAATACATGTTGTCTAGGTGGCGGCAGGCAAAAAAGGCGAATTAGCGTAGAACTTAAGGCCTTGTTATTGCTAACATCAATATTAATTTAAAGTCCTTAGGGTCAGACGAGGCAGTAATAGAAATTCTACATCTGCCAATTGTGCAGTGTCATCAACAGCGTTAATGAGATTGTATTCGAAATCCTCAAAGAAGGGTCTTCTAGTTTCTTCAATTGCTACATTGTTACACTTACACGGCAAATGTTAGTTCTTCCACGGTGTTATGGAGGGCGGATGTCCTGTGTTCCCTTGAAGATGTCATCCTGTATTTCTGAAGCCTAAAGAAGCTAGGATCACGGTGGCAGTTTCAAAGGTTCCAGAAACCAGCCGGCGGTAAATCTAATTTTCCATGGGATCACTCTGTCGACCAAGTACAAGTGTGAGCAGTATTGTGGCAAGGCTCCATTAGTACTGCACATTAGGGCTGTACAAAGATGATTCAATAACATATCCAAGAACGGCAATGCCACGTCATTCATGATATCCAATATGATTACCAGCCTGTCGACGTGATATAAACCATGTGCAATAG
Organism: Penaeus monodon; assembly: GCF_015228065.2. Lineage (NCBI taxonomy): Eukaryota > Metazoa > Arthropoda > Malacostraca > Decapoda > Penaeidae > Penaeus > Penaeus monodon. Next base: position 26,615 of record NW_023641523.1, read on the forward strand.
CATCGCGGATTCGGCTCTCTACAATAAGCAAGTCTCGAATACGAGCAAAACCATCCACATCTTCGAAGTTCACAATTATCTGGGGACGAGGAGGGGAATTGTCCTCCATACTTGTAAGTGGTTGTGGGGAGCAAAACCTTGTACGATTGCTTCTCCCAGTGAAGTTCGTCGGACGGGATCCAAGAATTGGAGAGACGTCAGCATCAAAGCGGAAAAGGTGAGTTGATGAATGTACCCAGAAGAAATTCTTCCTTTACGATCACAGATGATGGCTGTATTTTGTCGTCCCACCAGAATGGAATTCCATATGGCCAGGTGACGTGAGGAGTGTTCATTCCAATGTCATCACCGAAATAGCTATCTTTGTTCAGGATTCTCTAGTTCCAGTGAAGCTAGATTATTAAATGTACAAGGTTTTTGTGTCTGCTTGGCCACGATAAGCGGCTTCAATGCTTCGCTGTGGTGAAGAGATGTGCTTCCGTGACTCATAGAGTGGAGGAAGTACAAAAGTGTTAGACAGAGGGTGAGTGGATGACCGCAACTACAAGGCATAAACAAATTCTCCCTCATTCATAATTGTGGCGGAAGTAGGAAAGGCATTGCTGACAAATGTATCCCAATTCCTTGAGTGTGAATTGAGAACATCAAAGAGCCTAAGTGCTTCTTCGCGTTGCCTAGGATTGAAGAGAGAGAACCAATGCTTTGTGGAAGAAGCATGTTATCTTCAGGTCTCTCATAAGTGCTGTGTACTGCTTTACCTCCGTCAACTGTAATGGGATATAAATTGGCTTCCGGGTCAAAGGAATCAGCTTGCCTTTTAGATTTGAGTCACGGATATCCCAGTAGATTTATGAAGCAGGAAGTTCACGTCATGTGCTTCTGAGCA
>NW_023641523.1:30000-40000 GCF_015228065.2 Penaeus monodon
CAGAACAACCTCACCAAACACACACACATATAGTTATGTGTTATATACACTATATTTAATATATAAATATATATTATATATAGATATAGAATAGATAGATAGATAATTTATATATACAGATAATTTTTATGTGCGGTTGTGGACAGATATAAATTCCTACTATATATGTTTACATACAAAAACATATCATACATATAGCTATATATAAATATATATATACTATATATATATATATATATATATTATATATATATATATATATATATCTGTGTGTGTGTGGTGTATCTACGTATGTATGGATTAGAACATGTGAATACTATTTTTATTTGGGTTTATGTATGTATATGTAATATCAAATATGTATATTTTATGTGCATAAATACATATATAAATGTATATACCTATATATAACGCATATATATATATAATATATTATATATATATATATAGAGATAATAAAGATAATATATATATTCTATAGAAATATAGATATACGATATTTAGAGTGGATTTATCTACATATATGCCCCGGGTATAATATAGATAGAGATAGATTACATAGATGATGTATAATATATAGAGATATATATATATACACACAATAGATACATAGATTATATGATATATATATATATATATATAATATATATATATATATCGTATATATAGTAATATATATATTAGATATGATATTTATATATATGTATTGTTTATATGTGTATGTTAACATACTATATTGATATAAGATATATTAGATAATAGATAAAACAAAGTATTTAGAGAAAATGCATAGACATCTAACAGACACTCAAACACCTACACACACACACACCACACACATACACACACACACGCACACACACACAAACCACACCACCACACACACACACCAACAACATAGATATATATATATATATTAGATATATATATATAATTTATATATATATACATTATAGATATTACATATATATATATATAAAATGTATATTTATATATAACACACACATACCACAGAAAATACATACATGGAAATGCGACTACGCTAAGAGGGAATGACTGAAACCAGTAGTGCAATGAGGTGTAAAGATTGCATAAATGAACTGGAGGAGTACATGCTTCTACTGGTGTGCGTGTAAAAAATAACGTGCTGAAATTATTGTGAAAAGTAGAGAGGGGACAAAGTACATATGAGACCTACAGAACAGCAACGACAAAAACCTTCCATCTGGGGAAGAAAGTCCAGAAATCATGGAAGAGGAATTACGCATGCTATGAAGACCAAAAAACGGACGAAGCTAAAGAGAAAGGCGATATCTCGGTAGATCTGATGGAGATTATTGGAAAAAATGCATGTGATTGCAATGAGGTAAGTAGTATGTAGAATATATAGCTATAAATATATATATATATAATATATATATATATATATGTATATAATATATATGTATATATATATATATATATATATATATATATATTCTAATATAGATGTATATATATAGACCCACACACAATTTGCTTCTGTGCCTTGTAATTGACGTGGCTACCATGCATTTGAATTTCTCTCTGTACGAGTCAGATGGAGAGATCCCCATTTCCGTAAGCATACCACTGCAGCAACCAGTTTATCTAGGTTACTTTTTCTCTTTCTCCCCTCTGGATCTTTAACCATCTATGTTTCCTTCCATAACCAGTTTCTCCACCAAGCTATTTTCACTTGCCTATATGTCCAAAAAAATTCCCAGTTGTCTCGATGATAGATGTTAGAATCTGGGGGCTTCTCTAACTTTTGCGAGCACCCTTTCGGTTTGAAACAAAAAACAAAAAAAGCAGTCCATGGACACTTTCAACATTTCTCCTGATAACACCACATCTCCAATTGGCTTCCAGTTTCTTTTTATCTCTGCACTAATGGTCCATGAACTCATTTCCATATAAGAGAACAGACCAGATGTAAACATTTCAAGAAAAATCGTTTTCTCGTTTCAATAGAGTTCGTAAAAATGATTTTCTTTCAATGAAGTTTTTTTCTTGCAATTGCAATTTACGTTTTTATATCTTTGTCGCACCTGAAATCACTTGTTATCATGCTTACTAAGTATTCACATACTTGTATTTGTTTAATGTTCTCATTGGTAAATAGATATTACCTGTAGGAATATTTCTGTTCTTGCTAAATACCATCAACTTTGTTTTCTTCTTGTTAATAGGTCAATCCTCTGACTTCACTTTAATTTCAAACCAACTAAACAATTTCCTGAAGGTTTTTGTTCATCATAAGATATCAAGACTGTTCGTCAGCATATCGTATATCAGGAAATAGGATGCCATTTACTTTAAACTTCCCTTCGATAACTTTCTCCATAATCAACTGTCTACTGTGAGAACAGGTCGGGCGATTAAGAAACACACCCTTGCCGAACTCCACGTTTGATGTTGTCCATTCACGTAAGTCACCCATCTATAGACTATAGCCGCAATCTGTTCCCATTATAAAGTTCTACAACCTTCAATACTTTTTTATCTACACCTATTTGTCCCAGATCTTTCATTATTTCATGATGTTTAACCCTTTCAAAAGCTTTTTCATAATCAATGAATGCTACATACAAGTTCTTCTGCATTCCAATTGAAAAAAAAAAATCTTTCAGCTAACATTCACATAACAAAAATTGCATTCCTGTTACTTTTTCCTTTCTGAATCCAAAACCTGACTCCAAGTTACTTCGGCATAAAATTTTCTTTTTTATTCTGTAATGAGTACACGCAAAATATATCTTGGTTACATGATCAGCATAGGCTGATAAGTTATTAATGCTACAGTTTAATAGATCTCCTTTCTTTGGGATAGTTTAAAAAACCGACTCTTATTTGATTAGGTATTACACACTTGTTATATATTAATATTTGCAAAAGTCTAAAGTCTTTTCATGTCACAAGATATCCAAGATCAATCATTTCCTTAGAAATTTAACATTCCCCTAGACGCTTTAACATTCGCAATGATTTGATTAGCTGATTCAATTTCTGAGTTTAATATAATTTCCTGTTAATTCTTTATGGGTATTTCTGGTGTACTCAGGTCTACTATATTAAATAACTTCCAATGCATTCTACCATCTGTCTAGGCTTTTGTTCTCAAATATACATCTCCTGTTTTGTTTTTTAGTGCAGGTTGCAGTTGTCATCTTTGCTTGGTCATAGTTTTTGATTTTATATATATATTATATTTTTTTTATATATATATATATATATATATATATATAGATATTTTTTATTTAATTGTAGTATTTATATATATTCATATATAGATATAACCTATATATACGTAGATGTTATATATGAATATGCATGTTTATGTATATATACATTATATATATATTATATATATTAAAATATATAAAATATTAAAATATTATATATACACATAAAATAAATGTATGTATTTATTGTTGTATATAAGTGTACGATTTTGTGTGTGTGCGCGTTTTTATGTGTTTTTTGTGAATTGTATGTTAAATATATATATGCGCACATATTTTCCATATAAAATTAATAGGGGCCATTTTGTAATTATATTTATATTTCTTGTTTACTCGACAGCATTTTTATATTTTAAAATATATATATATATATATTTTAAATATATAATATATATTTTATATATATTCAATGAAACTAAAAATATCTCACCCCCGCGTCCGACTGGAAGCCAAAGTTCGGCCAGGCGGCAGCAGCCGAAACGAGAGCGAACAAAAAACAAGACCTTCATGTTGCGGTAACTGAGGAGGCGCTGCTCAGGCTTTTATAGTACTCCGGGGTTTCAAAGTTCAAAATATTTGGGTGATACCGCGCTTGCCTCTATCGAATTTTTTACTCTCAAGGGAGCACCACCGATACGAGATATGCATGCTTTAACTCCATTAGATGTCATTTCAATCAGCTATTAGTAATTACCACTTATATACAAAAATAAATGCCTATATAACACACGAACGCATATGTAAACATGTATGCAAATTTAAAAACATACACACACACGCACAAACCCTACACACATAACATGCATACAAACACACACACACACACAAACTCACAAACCACACACACACAAACACACCACACACACACACACACACACACACATATATATATATATATATATATAATATATATATATATATAAAATATATATATATATGTTTTAAATATATATATATATATATATATTATATATATATAAAATATATATATATATATATATTTTATATATACAGATAATTTTTTATGTGTGTTTTGGGGTGACAGATGTAAATTCATACTATATTGTATACATACAAAACAAAACTTACATATAGATATATATAAATAAAAATATTTTAATGTATATATATATATATAAATATATATCTGTGTGTGTGTGTGTGTGGTGTGTGTATTTATATATGTTGTATAGAAACATGTGAATACAAATTTGTGCATAAATACATATGTACATGTATATATATATATATTATATAATATATATATAATATATATATATATATATTATATATATAGTATTTATGTATTATATAGTATATTTAGAGTGTATTTATACTATATGGACGAAAATATATATATATATATATATATAATATTTTAATATATATAGATAGATAGATAGATGATAGATAGATAGTAATATATCATATACATAACTTATATATATATATATATATATAATATATATATATATATATATATATCATATTATTTTATATATAATAAAATTATATCTATTATATATATAATATATATATTATTTGTTTATGTCTGTATTTTAATATACTGTATTTATATATAGATATATAGATACAAACAAATGTATTTATATAAATCCATATACATTTACACACACTCAAAAAACACACACACCCCACCCCAAAACCACACAAGCACACGCACACACACACACACACACACACAACACACACACACACACACACACACACTGTATTATATTTTATACATATTATTATAATAATATATATATTATATATATATTATATATTATATATATATATATATAAAATATATATATATACACACATACACAGAAATATTATATGGAAATGCGACTACGCTAAAAGGAATTACTGAACCAGTAGTGGGAATGAGATGTAACGATTGCATCACCTAAACTGGAAAGGGAGTACTTTTTTTCACTGTTTGCGTGCAAAAAATAACGGCTGAATTATTGTGAAAGGAGAGGGTGGACAAAGTACATCCAAGACTAAAAGAACAGCAACGACAAAACCATCCATCTGGGAAGAAAGTCCAGAAATCATGGGAAAAGGAATTTAGGCATGCTATGAAAACCAAAACGGACGAAGCTAAAGAGAAAGGCGATATCTCGTAGATCTGAAAGAGATTATTGGAAAAAAAACTGCATGTTTATTGCAAGAGGTAAGTATTTGTAAATATAATATTATATATTATAAAATATATATAATATATATATAGAGAGGGGAAGAGAAGAGGGGAGAGAGAGAGAGAGGAGAGAGAGAGCGAGAGAGAGAGGAGACACACATACATCAATGTATAATATTATATATATATAAAATTATATATATTTATAATATATATATATATATAAATGTATATATATACATAATATATATATATAAAATATATATATATATATATATATATATATATACATACACACATATGTATATATACTGTTTTGTGTCTCTCTCTCTATACATATATTTTAAATATTATATATATATACTGGGAAATAGGATATATATATATCGGTTTACTATAAAAACACTTGGCTTGTCATAATTATTTATTTCGACCTGAAATAATATTTGAATAAATAAATATTTATCAAAAATCTTATAAATTGGATCACAATAAACAAAATACATACCAAAGCACTTTAAAATGAAATAGCTTTTGAAATAATCAAAATAGGGAAATTTATGCAAACTTTGATGAAAACAAAATTTCATATATAATGTATAGACATTAAATCTTGATATCAATTTACAACCTCATACAATATGAATTTGCATAGTAAATTTAAAATCACTCATATGATTTCCAAGAAAAAAAATTTTGTCAAAATATTCTCTGAAACTAAAAAGGAAATTAAACTTACAACATTGCCTCATCCTTTTTCTCCACTTAAATAGAAGATCTTTTAAAAATCTGTAATCTGCAATCAACATTCCAGCATCAAAAACGACAAGAAAATAGGATGGCAAAATCAGTTTCAAAATATAACATCTGAATCTATGTTTACAACTTAAAGATTCCCATGCGCTACCAAATTCCCTACCATGCTCGCTCAAAAAAAAAAAGAAAATGGACATGCAAAGATAAGATAACAAAAAGAATAGAATATTTTTAGCTTGTACAAACTAATGATACACACATATATACATATATATTATAGGATAGAACACATCGACAAAGTCAAGGGCTGAGGACTATGATATTTCCCAGCGTTGCTCGACACTGACTATTGGTAGGCAGCTCTACCCCTAATGCAGTCCATGCAGGTGTTGAAAAGTGTTGGTGCAGGGTCACAGCCTTGCCTTACCCCGAATTAACAGGGAAGAAGTTTAACAGGCCCTCCACCAGCACTTTCAGTACCGGTATATAGGCTTGCTATTAGGCCAATAATCTGTGTTGGAATTCCATTGAATCTCAGGATCTCCCATGGCATTTCTCGATGCATCGAGTCAAACGCTTTCTAGAGGTCGAAATAGGCTGCAAGCAACCTGCGACCAAAACTGACGACGGCTTTCCACAATTACTCGAAACGCAAAGATATGGTCTATTGTGGACTTGCCAGGAGTGAATTCAGACTGCTCGGTCTCTGGTGCCTTAGTAGGTGGTCGTGGATCCGTTTTAAAGAAAGCAACATGATTCAGTAACCTCCAATATCTCCAGGGAGATTGAATTCTGCCTCGCCCTCAGGCATACGCCAATGGACACCTGTGCTGCTTCGAGTGTTTCACGCCCGAGAACTCCCACAGAGCAACTGGGTCTGTCAGGTTATCAAGTTCTGTGAATCGACCCAGGACTGCCATGGTGAACCCCCAGGGACACTCCTCCTCCCTCAGTCTGTCTAAGTGAAAGAGTTATGAAGTTTAAAAATTTTTTTAAAAACTGAACTCTTATTTGCACATGCTTATTGCTATAAAAATGTTTGATATACATATATATTTTATTTTTTACATTTTTAATAAATCCTAATTGCTGTAAATGTATTTCGAGATTTTGTTTTATAGATGTACCACCAATTATTGTATTTTACAACAATTTCCCTCACCTAAAGGGCCCCCATAGAACTAAACAATGAAAAATGGCATCCCCCCTCTCTCGTAGTTGATAAGAATAATAGTAACAATAAAACTTTTAGAGATAGGAAAAGAAAAGATTACCACCAAAGCATATCATGGATCACCAAACTCTATCAACATTCTCATCTCGGCTCTACTTTCCCTTCCTCGAATCCCGTCTTTTTTTTTTTGAATATGACAAATCCTATCCATTTTAGGAAATTAGAAAACAAAACCCAAGTTGTCATGTATGGCATGCTTCAGTCGTGAAAATGTATTATATGAATTTACTAATTTAGGTAAAAAACAAAAAAACAAACAACCTTAATGTGTTTCCTAATGATAATTAATACATCTACTTAACTTATTAACTGTCATTATTTTTTCTAAAACAATACATAATCTGAAAAAAGGTAGACAAACCACTGGTAGATTCAATTAAACTTGACCTTCTGATAAATTTTCATAGCGCTATACTAAGAAATCAGGGAAAAGGAAATGTCTGATTAAAATTTTTTTATTTGCTCTTCGTACAGAAATCATGTCTCCATTTTTAATAGCAAATCAAAAATCATATCTTGGGAATTCTGTTGGGTAACACCCATGATGGTGAGTATGTATAAGCTTCCTATTGTGTGAATATATTCGCCTGATTGAAGACCTTAACTTGGATGTGACCGAAGTTGGGCAGATCTTCGAATACACGTTCGTCGGGAACCTTGGCGTTTCCAGAGGGTAGCCATGTGGGCGATTGTCAGGGTACTTTCCATGGGAACCGTAGTTTTAAATTTCGGTATTTTCGTGGAGGCCTTTCCACTGCTGCATCGGCTGCGCCTTTCAGTCACGGCTACAACAAGATCGAATTCTAGACCCTGTTCATTACCCTTAGGGAGAAGGAATCGATTAGGAATACCAGTTGCACTCTCGAAATCTGTAAGTCCGGAGTCTGCACCAGCTAAGGCTTCTTTGGTCTTCTCGAAGAGAGTTGCGAAGCTAGTACATCAGCACAGTGACAGCAGATTCCGAGATTTACGTTCGAAATGGTGTGTTCCAGCAGGCACTGTAAAAAAGAAATGAAAGTCAAGGAGATAATATTATATTTCATATTTTGAATATATGTATACATATATCAAAAAATAAAAATGTGTATAAAATTTGAAGTTGTAATATTGAACAGACAATATGCTTACTCGACTTTAAGTCTGAAAAGTGAAAATTCATAAAATATTTGACCATATGAATAACGAAAAAGTATTAAAGGAGAAAAGCAAACCAAAAAGTACTACACTTGACCCAGAACTTAAATCCAGTTCAATAGCATTCCAACGGCCTTCGTCGAAGGTGAATTCAATACCATTGTTGTCTAGGTAGGCCAGGAAAAAATGCGAACTGTAGCTAGAACTTCCTGGCCCTTGTTATTGCTAACTCAATCTTAATTTAAAGTCCTTAGGTTCAGACGAGGCACGTAAGTAAAAATTTTCAAACATCTCCCAATTTTTTCAGTGTCATAAACCCAGCGTTAATGAGATTGTATTCGAAATCCTCAAAAAAGGGGTCTCTAGTTCGCCTTCAATTGCTACATTGTCTACACTTACACCGGCAATGTTAGTTCTTCCACGGTGTTGGAGGGGATGTCCTTGTGTTCCTTGAAGATGTATCCTGTATTTTGAAGCCTAAAGAAGCTAGGATCAGGGGTGGCAGTTTCAAAGTGTTCCAGAAACCAGGGGGTAAATCTATTTTCCATGTGGATCACTCTGTCGACCAATACAATTTTGAGCAGTATTGTGCAAGGCTCCATAGTACTGCACATTGGGGCTGTACAAAGATGATTCAATAACATTCCAAGAACGTCAATGCCACGTCATTCATGATACCCAATATGATTACCAGCCCTGTCGACGATATAACCATGTGCAATAGCATGCGGATTCGGCTCTCTACAATAAGCAAGTCTCGAATACGAGCAACAAACCCTCCACATCTTCGAAGTTCACATTATCTGACGAGGGGGGGAATTGTCCTCCATACTTGTAAGTGGTTTTGGGAGCAAAACCTTGTACGATTGGCTTCTCCCAGTGAAGTTCGTCGACGGGATCCAAGTAATTGGAGAGACGTTCAGCATCAAAGCGAACGGTGAGTTGATGATGTACCCAGAAGAAATTCTTCCTTTACGATCCAGATGAGGCTGTATTTGTCGTCCCACCAGAATGGGGAAATTTCCCTATGCCAGGTGACGTGAGGGGTGTTTCATTCCAATGTCCTCACCGAAATAGGCTACTCCCTTTTTTCAGGATTCTTCTTTGTTCCAGTGAAGCTAGATAAATTTACCAGGTTTTTGTGTCTGCTTTGGCACGATAAGCTGCTTCAATGACTTCGCTGTTGGTGAAGAGATGTGGCCCTGCTTCATAGAGTGGAGGAAGTACAAAACGTGTTTAGACAGAGGTGAGTTGGATGACCGCAACATACAAGGCATAAACAAATTCTCCCTCATTCATAATTTGGCGGAAGTAGGCAGCATTGCTGACAATGTATCCCAATCCTTGGCAGTGAATTTAGAACATCAAAGAGCATAAGTGCTTCTTCGCGTTGCCTAGGATTGAAAAGAGAGAACCAATGCCTTTGTTGAAGAAGCTGTTATCCTTCAGGTCTCTCATAAGTGT
>NW_023641524.1:0-5000 GCF_015228065.2 Penaeus monodon
TAGCCCCGGGCCCTTTTAAAAAAATTTTTTTTTGGGCATTTCCCCCCCTTTCTTTCTTTTATTTTTTTTGGGGTTGAAAAAAGTTTTTTTCCCTTCCTTTTCCAAGCCGAGTTTCCCTCCCCCTCTCATTTTTTTTTGGGGAAAACCTTCCCCCCGGGCTCCTTCAAACTCCCCCCCTTTGGCAAACTAAAAAAGGGAGCCTGAAGAAAAAGAAAGGGGTTGCGAAGGAGGCGCCCCGGTGATTCCCGGGCGGATTCATCAAAAGAACAGGGCAGATGTCCCGAAGGTCGCAGTTTTAAAACAAAATCGCAGCCAACTCTCCCCCCCCCCGCACCCGCGTCCCGGCACAGCAATCACGGCTCTTTTGGGCAGAGCAGATCGATCTAAATGGAAACCTCCACAGTACAAAAATCTTTCCGGATTTTTGTATTTCTTTTTGGGAAAACTAACTTTTGTTTTGAAGAAATCATTTGGGTCAGAAAAACTAGGGTTTGCAAACCCACACATATGCACAGCAAAATACACCAACCCCGCACACGCAACGCACAGACACACCACAAACCCCACGGCCCCACCCCCAACCACACCCGCACAACCCCACCCAACACACACCACCAACCCCAACCACACCACACACACACAACCACACACACACACACACACACACCACAACCACCCACACCAAAAACCCACACACACACCCAACCCCCACCACACCAACCCAAAACATTTTTATGTGTTTTACAATTTTTACATATTATATATATAAAAATTAATAATATAAAAATATTTTAAAATATATATTTATTATTTAAAATTTTAATATAAATTTACATTACATATTGTAATTATTATATCAATATATTATATATTAAATATATATATTATATAATAATTATATAATAAAATAGTATAATATAAAGGGGTTTGAATATAATATAATTTAAAATAGATAATATATATATTTTATATTATATATATATATATATATATAAATTATATATATAAATTTTTTATATTAATATATAATAGAATATATATATATATATATATATAAATTTTAAAGTAAAATAATGTTTTTAATTTTTTTCTTTTTCTTTTTTTTCTTTTCTTAAATATAAAATAAATATATTATAAATATATATATATATATATATAAATTAAAGGGCAAAACATACCGTACACGGCCCCGCGCGCACACCAAAACACATTTCCCCGCACACACCCCCAAAACACAAACCCCCACACACCCACCACAAAACACACACCCACACACCACACACACACACAACCCCCACACACACACCCCAAAAACCCCACACCAAAAAAAACAAACAACTATGTGTTGTGGGCTATACACTATATAATATTATATAAAATATAATTTAACTTTGTAGATGTATCAATTAGACATCTTAAAATTTTTGTTATGTTTATATTCCCCTTTTATTTTTTAAATATATATATTTTGTAAAATTTTATATATATTAATTGAATTAAAATATTTTTATTATATATTAAAATATATTTATATATATATATTAATATATATATTTATGTATATAATAAATATTATGATATTATTTTTCCCTTTTTATATATTTATATATATTTTTATAATTAAAAATAAAATATATTTGTCTTATTTATTTTTATTTATAAATTATTTACCCCTCTAAAACTTCTCTCTTTTCCCTCTCCTCTCTCTCTCTCTCTCTCCCTTTTTCTCTCCCCCCTCTGTCACTCTCTCTCTCTCCTTTTTCCTCTCTCTCTCTTTTTTTATTTTTTTTATTTCATTATTTAAATATTATTTTATATATTATTATATATTATTATATATAAAACCCCCCATACACCCACGCTGCGCGCGCCCCACACAAAAACCCACACACACCACACACACCACACACCACACACACCCCCACACACCCCAACACACACCACAAAACCACAACAACTCATACACATAGATATTGGTACGCCAGGGGGGTCTTTGTTTTGTGCGAAACGTTTAACTAAAAGGTGCCCTGGGCATTTTAAAACAGGGGGCCCTGGGCAAACAGGAAAAATGGCTGGAGGGGGGGGCGCGGGGAAAAGCGAGAGCCCCTTTGGGGGCCCCTGTGGACCCGTGTGTCCCCTTGTGACCTGAAAAAAACCTGGTTTTCCCCTTTTAAAAGCGTATTGTGCTTGGGGCCATCTTTTTTCCCCCCTGTTTTGTCCCTTTAAAAAAAAAGTGTACGGGTAAATAATTGTGTAAAAAAAGGGAAAAGACGTCTTTTTGTTTTTACTTTCGTCCCTCCCTCGCACTTGGGTTTTTCTCCCCTGTGTTTGGGACGCTGTGGTTTTGGGTGTTTTGGACTTTTTCAGTTTTCACGACCCTGTAATCACCCCCGTCGCCTACCTGCCTGCTTTGGTGGCGAGAGAAAGGCGGTCGGCGTAAAAATTGGTGTCAGGATGGGATTTTTTTTGATCAGTGAGACGCGCCGATTTATCATGTGGCCCAAAGTGGCGGCAGCCATGAGGGAGAAGAATGCCTTGAGGGGCAGGCACGAGTGAGGGGGAAGCCGAGCCAGATGGACCTGATCATTTCCTGGGGCCGGTATGAGGAGGAAAGGGCAAAAAGGGGAAGAGCGGCACAGAGGCCCGAGCAGGCGCACCTCTGTCGAGATTCAGAAAGGGAAAGGAAAGGGAACAGTTTTGCCAACTTGTGGGGGTGCAAAAAGAAAATTTGGGCCTGTGAAGAGGGAAATCAGCAGACCGACAAGGCCTGCAACGCGTGGGGGTGAACTGATGGGGGAGGTGAGACTTGAAGGTGAGGTTCAGGGCCAGGGGGAAGGGGGGGGGGGGGAAAGGGAAAAAGGCGGCGTACGGGGGAGTAACTTTTGCAAGCAAGTAGGCAGACGGGGTTTCTGCAACAGATCCAATGTAATTTTATGGGGTCGCCCGGGGGTCTGTGGCAGGAAACCCCGGGCCTCGCAGCGTCGTGTCGCAGCCGGGGTCGCTGCAGAAGGTGGGGACCCTCGAACCGCTCCCTTGGGTAGTGGGGGAAAATCGGACCCGGTCCCCCCGCCTCGTTCCCTCCCCCCCCCCTTCCCCCCCCCCCCGGGTGTGTTGTTCACGCACCGTTCTCCACCCTGCACCCCCTCGGCCTCCAGACTTCTGTGGGGCGTAGCCAGCTATACGCGGGAAAGGGGGGCCTGGGAGGCAATGTCCCCAAATTTGAAATGCTGGCATCTGCCCAGGGGGCTGGACCCGGAAAGAAAGGGCCCTGCAGGGGTAACGCGCTAAGGGGGCCCCGGGGTGGAATGTTGGGGCTCTGCCGGCACCCCAACAGTTTTTACCCCAGCGGGCAGAGGCTTTAAAACGCCTTTTGGGGAACCCCACCAGGCCGAAATCGGCCCATTAAAAGGCGGACTCGTGAGGTGGCGAGACCTGTCCAGCGGGCACAGGATGTGGAGGCCCCTTTTAAAGGGGGTCTACCTACTTTTTCAGGACCAGCACTGCAAATACTCAAGATCCCCCTGAGGACCGCAGGTGGCGCTGGCCCGGGGGCCCTTGGAGTTCGAGGCCTTCCTAAGGCAACCAGTGGCCCAGGGCCGCGCTCGCCCCGCCGTGACCTCCAGGCCGGAAGGCTAAATGAAAAATAGCATTGAAGGTGGCCCCAGCCCCTTTAAGGGCTTGTGTTGGGGGTGCGGAGAGTAGGGCACAGACGTTTCAGTGTCAAGGGAGCAAGAAAGTCCTCTCACCGGACGGTTCTGATCCTTCCCCAGTGCTGCAAGGACTGTGGCGGTTGGTCACATCCGAGCGCAGTCCCAAGGTGGGAAATGGGACAGGGGGAAAAGCTGGAGAAGGGGGGCCCAAAAACCCCGCCGTCCTCGTTTTTCCCCGGGCCCCGACTTGGGTTGCTGCCTCGAAACCAGCACGATGCAGGGGGGGCTCAATAGATGGGGGGCCCTACCGCCTCTGGACCTGGGGCTAGAAGACCCCAGTGTGGCCTGATTGTTGGCCCCCTATGCGACTTCCAGCCCCACAGAGACTGTGGTGCCGGGGCAAATTTTGGGGCATTTAAGGGGCCAGTGGGCTCGTATTGGCGTGGGCAACACGGTTGCACGGTGCCCGGGGTATGTGGCCGATCTGGCGCCTTTTTGCTGGGCCCTTTATACTGAAAACAGAGAAAGGGGCCTGTGTCGACCTTGAAAAGGAATGGTGAGGGTGCACGGGAAGATTTTTCCCCTTCTTTTCCCGAGGTTTTCTGTGCAGAGTGTTTAACTGACGACGCACCTTGCCCCCCGGGAAAAGTCTAGAATCCGGTGTCGCTGCGAGAAGATGCGTAAGTAGAGGGCCTCATGGAGCCCCTTAAAAAACCCGGCGGCTGTGGCAGCGGTTGGGCGGGGCCTTTTTGGGCCAGGGGAGGGGTTAGTTAATGTTTGGCTAAATTTTCCAATAAGGACCTGAAGGTGCCAGCTGTGCAAAGCTGGGCATTTTTAGGGGTGGAGCATCCCAAAGAGTCGCGGGGGGAAGGGTTTTGGGTTTGGGAGGGGCCGTTTCCTTCTTCTCGGGCGTTCCATGGGCCCGGACTCTCCCGGGGGAGGTGAAAAAAAATGATTGTCCCCGTAGCGGCGATGAGGGGCGTGGCAGCGCTGACCCAGATGAGGACGACATTTTGGCGGGGAGGGCGATGCAGCAGACTCAAGGTGCCCTAACCAAGTCTTGGGGGCGGAGTACCCCTCTGGGTGCCCTGCCCTCTACCGCCGCCCACACCCCCCTCCAGAAGACCCCAAAAGCGAAGAAAGCCGCGTGGATGAAAGATTTTTTTTTTCTGAGAAATGATTTTATTTAAATTTTTTTGTAGTTTGTTTCAGGTTTGGTATTTAGAGCAGACGGGTCGTTGCTTGAAGGGGGGGGGGGGTGCTACGCCAGTGGGTCTTTTTTCTGTGCGAAAAAATGTGTTTTCATGAAAAAGGGTGCCTGGGCAGTGTTAACCTCAGGGACCTGGGCAA
>NW_023641524.1:7500-10453 GCF_015228065.2 Penaeus monodon
TATGTATATTAATATAATATATATATAATTATATATTATATATATATAATTATTAATATAAATAGATATATCATACATAAATGTAATATGTGTGATGGCTATAAGTATATATCATAAAATATATGTATTATTTTAAAATTTTTTATATTATATATAATTATATATGTATGTCTATACTATATATATAATATAGTAATATATAAAAATTCTTTTATATAATATAATATATGTACATATATATATATTTTATAATATATATATTATAATATATATTTTATATATTTTAAATATATATACAATATATATATATATGTACATATACTATATAATATCTAATAATATATCTATATATATATATTGCTACGCCAGTGGGTCTTTGTCTCTGTGCGAACATGTTTTAAACATGAAAAAGGATGACCGGACATGTGTTAACATAAGGGACCTAGGCAAACATGACGCAGCTGGCTGTGAGCGGAGGAGCGGAGGAACAAGCCGAGGAGAGGCAGTTGGGTGCTGCTCCTGTGAAAAACTGTGTGTGCCCTTGTGACCTGTATAAACTTGTGTTGCCCTTTTATAAGCTGTATCGTGCAGTAGACATGCTGGTTTCCCCCTGTATTGTGCCTATAGAAAAGTGTAGTGGTAAATAAACTTGTGTAAATAAAGGGAAAAACTGTTTATTCTGTGTTTATTTCGTGCCCTGCCTCCCCACTTGGCGTTTCCCTCGTGGGGTTCTGGGGCGCTGTGGTGGGTCGGTGCCTCTTGGAGCTGTTCAGTGTTCACGACCCTGTTTAATAGCAAAGCCGTCTGCCCAGCCTGCCTTGTGTTGGTGGGAGAGAGACGAGGCGGTCGGCGTAAAAAAATATAATTATATATATTATATATTTTTTTATATATATATCATATATATATAATGTATATATATATAAATCTATATATGTCTGTGTATGTATAAAATAAATTATATCAATGCATCTGTCTGTCTTTATGTACATAAATACATAAAGCATGTCTATATAGGCATATATAATATAATATTACATTTTATATATATATAATATATATAATATATATGTATGTATATATATTTATATTTTATATGTTTTTATGTATTATATATATTGTATATGTATATGTATATTATGTATATATACCCTACATACATACATATACAAACATGCACACACACGCACATATATATAATTATATAATATATATATATATATGTTATACATATACATACACATGTATATACATAAATATGTTATATATTTATGTACATAGGTTTAAAAATATAATTTACACACATACATGCATAAACACACATAAAAGACATATGTGTCTGTGTTAGCATAATGGTGAAAAAATAAATATTCATCGAGGGCCCGGTAGGACGAAGGGAATGTGCGTTGTCGGCGCCGGAGCCTCGAGCAACAGGTGAGCGAAGTCATATTTGATAAGAACATGAGTAACAAAGCATGAAAGGGAATTTCCTCTTCGAAGTCTCAGAAATGCCATAAATGCAATTCAGAAGTAAATGAATATCGATTTCCGCAGTCAAAAATTTGACCCTCGACATTAAGCGATTGCATTATATCTATATCTATACATGCATGCATACATACTACAAACATACATACTACATACTAATACATACATACATACATACATACATACATACATACAAAACATACAACATACTACATATATACCCAAAATACATATATACATACATACATATATGTATATATGTTTATATGTAATGTATGTATGTATATATACATATACATATGTTTATAGAATGTATATTTGGGATAATAAAAATAAAGTATTATATATCTTCATATGTTTATGTGTATGCATATATATATATATATTTATATATATATATATATATATATATTATATATATATATATATATAAATATATATATATACGTACATAGAATATTATTACCACACACACACCAAAACACACACACCCCACACACACACACACACACACACACACACACACACACACACAAAACACACACACACAATTAAAATATAATATAAATATATGTATTTTATATATGATGGTATGATATATGAATATGTTTGCGTGTATATATATATTTTATATATATTATATATATATATATATATATATAATACATATACACATGGTGTGTGGGGTGGTGTGTGTGTGTGTTTTGTGTGGTGGGGTGTGTTTTGTGTGTGTGTGTGTGTGTGTGTGGGGGTTAGTATTATATATTGAATATAAAAATAAATATATGTGTGGGATATATATATAATTTTATATATATATATAATATATATATATATATATATATATGGGAAAGTATGTATATATAAATTTGTATGTGTGTATTTCTATATATATATATATATATATATATTTTATATATATATATATATTATATACATGTATGTATGTGTGTATGTGTGTGTTGTGTATGTGTGTGTGGGGGTGTGTGTATGTGAGTGTATTTGTGTGTGTATACGTAATTCATATATATATATATATATATATATAATATATATATAATATAATATATATATATATATATACTTTATTCATATGTAATACATATGTGTACAATATATAAACCATACACCACTTATTAATATATATATATATATATATATATATATGCGTGTGTATGCAGAAATTTGTTTTCCATAACACGAATTTCCCATAAAGTATAAAAGAGGAAATACAAACAGTGTATCCACATGCATATATCCTTGTACACAAACTATATTCTTGTTAGATTTTATCTCATCTACAGGCACAAGAGAAAATTGAAAAACTGAAGTTTTCGCTACCTGATATCTTCTTGCTTGTGTTACTCTTTATATAAAACTTCGAAGTAAAACCTCAATAAAACTAAGTTTGTGTTTTACCCCCAGTATACCCATTCAAATTTTACTTCATTAGTAGGCAGGTTAA
>NW_023641525.1:7500-10453 GCF_015228065.2 Penaeus monodon
TCGCGACATTCTTCTGAGAGAAATCGCAACATCTACTGAAGCACCAGAGACTGGAAGCAGTCTGGATTATTGGCAAGTCCACAATAGGACTGTATACTAGCGCTTCGAGTATTGTGGAATGCCGTCGGGAGTTTGGTCGTGGTTGCTTGCAGCCGTACATCGACCTCAAGAAGGCGTTTGACCGGTGCCCATCGGGAATCGCCATGGGAGATCCTGAGGCTCAGGGGAATTCCGACACAGATTATTGGCCTGATAGCAAAGCCTCTATACTGGTACTGAAAGTGCTGTAAGTGTGGTGGGGGTATGTCAAACTTCGTTTCCCCTCGTTAATTCAGGTTCGAGGTAAGGCTGTGTCCTTGCCCTAAACACTTGAACACCGTATGGACTGGATAATGGCGAGCTAATAGCCAAAGTCAGTGTGGAACAACCACTAGGCAATATCAAGGTCCAGACCTTGATTTGCCGACGATGTTGCTTATCCATCTGAGTCCATGGAGTCCACCTGGTGGGCTTGATGCCATTAGGAATGAGGCGAAGCCCCTAGGCCTAGAGGTATCCTGGACCAAGACCAAGAGTCAGGACTTGGGTGCTGTAGGGGAACCATCATTCAGTCGATCCATGCTTTTGGCCGAGGACGTTGAATTTACAGAGAGTTTTACATACCGTGGTAGTGTAGTCCCATATCCTCTGGCTGTCAGGACCAAGAAGTCAGTAGACGGATCGGTCTGGCAACAGAGCCATGAAACTCGATCAACAAGAGCGTTTGGAGAGTCGGTACCTAGCAGAAGGAACCAAGCTGTGTTCTTCAAGGCCTTGATACTGACATTTTGATATATGGAAGCATACCTGGACGCATCCAGATCTTGGAGTCTCGCCTGATGCTTTTGTAACAAGTCTTTTGCCAGTCATGGGTATAGTTGGCAGGACCACGTGTCCACCCCTCGCCCCCCGGTTACAACGTAGATGGGACCTTTAATTGCTTAAATCCGGATCGCCATAGGCTCTATATGGCCACTAGCTCGTTTCCCTGTGGACGACCCTGCCCATCAGGGTCCTCTCCGCGAGACAACCTGGGTGGAGGAGACCTGTGGGGACGGACCCAGGAGATCATGGCTTGGCAGCTCGACGAGGACCTGTCGCGAGATGGGAGATGGCCGTGGGCCTGGTGGGGACCTTGCCTCGAGGGATCCTCGTGGCTGGAAGCGAAGGACGGGATGCGGCCATACGCCCCCTTCGGCGTTTTGTCCCCTTGATGATCATGATGATGTGTGTATATATATATATATATATATATATATATATATATAATATATATATATATAAAATTTAATATAATATATATATTAAAATATATCATTTTATATATATAATGGATAACCTATCCATCTACCAATCTACAAATATATCAATAAATATGTATATACATGTATATTATTACATACATGTATATATATACATATATGCACACACACATAGATAGACATGAAAAATTATAATATATAAATGTGTGTGTGTAATATATATATATATAAAATATATATATATATATATATATATATATATATATATATATATATATATATATATATATATAAAATATTTTATATTTATGTACACAAACACACATACATATATTGGAGATATGTATAAATGGATATGTAATTATATCTCTCTCTCTTACATATTTTACACACATGAATATATATATATATATATAAATATATTTTATAATATATATATATATATTAAAAATATATATATATATAATTTATATATATATACATACATATACACCCCACACACAACATATATATATATACATACATATACAAAACACACACACACATATATATATATATATATATATATATATATATATATATATATTATATATATCTGTATATATACATACATTATATTGCTACGCCAGTGGGTCTTTGTCTCTGTGCGGGGACATGTGTTACCATGAAAAGGATGACCTGGCAAGCATGATGCAACTGGCTGCGATGGGAGGAGCGGAGGAACAACCCAAGAGAGACGCGTTGGGTGCTGCTCCTGTGAAGCCCATCGTGTGTGCCTTGTGACCTAAATATTTTGTGTTGCCTGTTATAAGCTGTATTGTGCTGTGTGACATGCAGGTTTCCCCCCCTGTATTGTGCCTATAGAAAAGTGTACGGGTAAATAACTTGTGGAAATAAAGGGAAAAACTGTCATTTGCGCTTATTTCGTGCCCTGCCTCCCCTACTGGGCGTTTCCTCTCTTGGTGTTCTGGGAGGCTGTGGTGCTTGGTGCCTCTTGGAGCTGTTCAGTGTTCACGACCCCGTGGATAGCACGCCTCTGCCTAGCCTGCCTTGTGTTGGGGCAGAGAGACGAGGCGGTCGGCGTAACAATATTTTACATATATAATTTTATATAATTATATATATATATATATATATACATATAATATATATATATATATAATAATATATATATTATATATATATACATACATATAAAGTAGATGGAGGTTTGTGTGTATATATAAAATATACATATATATATATATATTATATATATATAATATATATATATATATATATTTTATTATACATATATATATCCGTGTATTTATGTACACAAAACACATACATATATATGGAGATATGTATAAATGGATATGTATATTATATATCTCTCTCTATATATATACACACATGAAGTATATATGTATGTATATGTGTGTGTGCATATATATAACATATATATAATAAATATATATAATATATAGATATATATAATATATAGATATAAATATATTTATAATATATATATATATACACATATATATATGTATATATAAATATATATATAATATAGATAATATATAATATATATATATATATATATAT
Organism: Penaeus monodon; assembly: GCF_015228065.2. Classification (NCBI taxonomy): domain Eukaryota; kingdom Metazoa; phylum Arthropoda; class Malacostraca; order Decapoda; family Penaeidae; genus Penaeus; species Penaeus monodon. The sequence goes on from NW_023641525.1 coordinate 10,392, forward strand.
ATAGTATGTATATATATGTATATATATATATATATTAAAATATAAAAATATATATATGCAAT
>NW_023641528.1:0-10451 GCF_015228065.2 Penaeus monodon
TATATATATTTTATTTTGGAATTTAATTTGCGTATCTCATTATTTTAATGTGGTTTTCCTAAAAAACATTTTTTGGCAACCCAGTTTTTGAGTATTTTTTTTCCTTCAGTTCATTTTTTTTTTTTGGTATAAATAGGCCCGTAAATGCCCCCTTAAACTATTTCCAGGGCATGCGAAAAATGAGTCTATTCTTGATTTAATACTAAGGGTTTCGTACTTTTAAAATTGTTGTTAAAAGCTTTTCATCCACAAATTTGTCTACGATTATCTTTTCCCCAAACTTTTAACTGCTTTTACAGATCAGATGCATAGATCTGGATATATATAAAGATAGGCATGCAATTGTTTATTCACCTATCAAATTTATCTAGTCGTCCTCGCTTTTTGTATGAAGAATTATATATATTATATATAATAATATTATATATATTATATATAATATTATATAATATATATTATATATAATTATAACACAAACACACACATATAAAAATATATAATTTTTAATTATATATATATTATATATATATATTATATATATATTATATAATATTATATATATATATATTATATAATTTATTATATATATAATTATATATTATATAATTATAAATGTGCGTGTGTGTGTGTAAAGTGTGGGGTGTGATTGTGTGTGTTGTGGTGTTTGTGTTTGTGGTGTGTTGGTTGGGGTGTGTGTGTGGGGTGTGTGATATTGTGTTGTGTGTTTGGGGTTTTGTGGGTGTGTGTTTTGTTTTGGGTGTGGGGTGTGTGTGTGTTGCGCGTGTGTGTGTGTGTGGTTGTGTGTGTGTGTGTTTTGTTGTGTGAGTGTGTTTGTGTGTGTGTGTGTGTGTGTGTTATTTTTTGTGTGTGTGTTTTTATTTTATACTGGCATTTTGTGCACACCCACCTCATATCCAGTAAACCTATATAGTCATATTTTTTGAAGTTCCATGTTAAGTGGGCCGCGTTTTGAAATTTGCGTCACGCCAAAGTATTTCAACAAAGTTCCATTTCGCGAGGTCATAGATCTAAAGCAAAAAAAAGCTTTGGATAAAGTTTTTGTTGCTTTTTTTCCCCTTTGTCTTATGTTTTTTGTTATATTTGGCACTTTTTTGCCAACCCAATTTTTTTCTATGCATTTTTTTTTTTTTATTTTTTTTAATTTTTCATTTTATCTTTGTTTTAAATATCAATTATTTTTAAAATAGTTCAGTGGTAGTAATTAAGCAAATTTCCCCTTTTATTTTTGTTATTATCAACACTTATCTTACTAAAATAAATTGTTTTTTTATTATTAATTTTTATTAATTATTATCCTATTTATTTTCTTTATTATTTTTTTTATTTTTAATTATCATTATATTATCATATATATCATATATTTCGTGTGTTATATCATCACATATCTTATTATATATTTTATTTTTTTTTAAAAATATCTTTTTGGGATGTTTTTTTCCAAATTTTAAAACCCATTTTTAAATGTATAAAAAATAAATATATCCCAAATTTCTTTAATTTTTAATAATCTTAATTAAAAACATATTCGTGTGTTTTGTATATTTAACCTTCATTAGACCTTTTACTACTTTCCCCCCTTTTATCTTTTCCTTTTCCCTTCTTCTTTTCCTTAATTATAAAAAATAAATATATTAATTTTAATTTTTTATAATTAAAAAAAAAAATATATTTTTTTTTTTTCCCTTTTTCCCCTCTCTCCTCCTTTTCCTCCTCCCCCTCTCCCCTCCAAATCCTTTCTTCTTTTTTTTTTTTGATTTTTCCCCCTTTTTTTTTTTTTTTTTTTTCCCCTCTTTCTCCCTCCCTCCCCTCTTTTCCTCCTCCTCTCTCCCTCCTCCCCTCTTCCTCCCCCTTTCCCCTCTCCTCAAACTCTTCTCTCTCTCTCTCTCTTCCCCCTTTATATATAAAATATTATATATATATATTATATTATTTATATAATAAAATCTATCTATATATATATATTATAATTCTATATATAGAATTTATATATAAAAAATATATATATAATTTTTAATTATATATATATATATATATAATATATTTCTTTTCGTTTTTTGCCCCACAAATTTCCTTTGGGAAAGGGGCTAGGACGAGTATGTTGTGGGGGGTGTGTGTGTGTTGTGTGATGCTTATTTTTTGTAAACTTTTTGCTATGATGAAAGTTTGATAGGCAGGAGATAGACTGTAGATAGATAGATAGAGAAAAGAGGAAAAAATATATAAATGTTCCACAACACACACACATTTTTGTGTTCACATACACACCATAAAATGTGTTTTTTGTGTGTGTGCTTATATAGAAAGCATGCACCAAAACCCACACACACACACAACACACACCACACACACAAACACACCCCAAAACCACCACACACACATCACAACCACCCACAAAAAAAGAAAAAAATACAACATAAGCACCCCCCTCCCCTCCACAGATCGCACACACTCACATGGGGAAGAGAGAAAGAGGGGAAAGGGGGAGAGAGATAGAAGAGAGAGAGAGAAGGAAGGAGAAAAAGAGAGAAGGAGAGAGAGAGGAAAGGGAAAAGAGAGAGAGAGAGAGAGGTTCAAAAAACTGTTTTAAATGAAGGTTCAAAATCCCAAACCTGCCGATATTTTTTTTTTTAATCAAATTTCACTTGGAGACAATCCGAATATAATTCAGCAAAATATCTTTTCTATCATTTTCATTAAAGAGACCCCAAAAAAAATTCGGGAAATCGTGTGAAATTTACACGGTAAACAAAGTAAATTTCCCGCCCTTTGTTTTTGCACGAAAAATCACAGAAAAGAATAAACGTAAATGACCATTCGGGCCCCTTGGGTGACCTTTTAAGTACGAGGGGGGGAAAAAGAAATGTTTTTTCAGATGACAAAATAAATAGTCTTTACCGGGTTTTTACCTCGGGGAATGGGTATTGCTGTATGTGGGGATTAATAAATTGTATATTAAGAGTTGTTCTTAATGTTTTGATATTTATAAAAAATAATAAAAAATGATATGATAGGGATAAAAATAGTAACAATAAAATTTAAATATAATTATCGATGATGAAGGTTAATGATAATGATAATGATAAGATGAGATGATCAAAAATAATAAAAATAAAAAAAATGAAAAACAACAATAACAATCCCAATAACAAAAAAACAACAACAACAACAATAATAAAAATAATTAATAATAAATTAAAAATAATAATAATAATAAAAATAATAATATAAAAAAAAATAATAATAAAAATTTAAATAAAAATAAAATTAAAAATAATGCAAAAATAAAACATAAAAAATTTATAAGATAGAAAATAATGAAATAATATTAAATAATAATAATGATGAGATATTCTCTATTATTCTCTACTACTATACTATTGTTACAACTCCACTACTCTAATATAATAAAATGTTAAAAATAATGACAATGAAACAGAATACTAGAATATGTAAATAAGACCAAAAAAAATGATAATGGTTAATAACAACATCTGCAATCATAACAAAGGTTTTATTCCAATCAAAAGCCGGACTGTTACTTTTTAAATCACCCAAAAAAGAACAAAAAATGAAAACTTTAAATGACGCAAATGGTGCCTCGCGAAAAGGGGAACTTTGCCTGAAAAAAATACTGTGAGGGGACAAAGGTCTAAAAGACGGGTTTACCATTAACAGGGAATTTTCGAAAACAGTGATTTAAAGTAATTGTTCTCTATCATTACTTGTCGAGACTGCAATAAGATTTATTTTAAATTTGGTTATATATACATAGATTTTGCTTCGTTTAAATTTATATCTATATTCTGTTTTTGATCCCAAGCAAAAAAAAGGTTCATTAGACATAATTTCTAATTGGTGGTATATGTTTGAAATTTTTGTGTGGTTTATGGGGTAAAAGAGAATAGTAAGTGGTGTGTGTAGTGTTTTTTGTGTGGTGTGTGTGTGTGTGTGGGGTTGTGTGTGTTTTTGTGTGTGTGTGTTGTGTCTGTGTAGTGGGGGGTTGTGTGTTTGTGTTGTGGTTGGTGGTGTGTTGTGTGTGCTTTGCTTGTGTTGGTGTGTGTGTGTGTGTGTGTGTGGTGTGTGTGTGTGTGTGTGTGTGTGTGTGTGTGTGTGTGGGTGTGTGTGTGTTGGGGTTTTTGTATTTTGTGTGTGTGTGTTTGTGAGACATTTTACAATGCAAATTTTAAAAAAAAAGTGATACCGTCGAAAAAGACCGATGAAAATACTTTAATACATGCGCTTTTTGAAGTTGAAAATTCCAATTATCTGTAAATTACGTCGGGAGCCTATCTTTAATTTCTGAACGTAAATTTTAATGTGATCCGCGTTGATGTAGAGATTTTTCATGTTTTTCCCCATTGGAAATAAAATTTCAGAATGCTAGTTTATTGGTATAAAGTAAAATTAATGACATTTTTTATTACTTCTAATAAAAAGGAATAAAAAATTTGGGTTTTTTAATCGTACAGTTCTTGGTCTGCTTATTACAATTATAAATACTGTTATTTTTATTATTTTATTATCATCATCATCATCATCATCATCATCATCATCACATCATCATCATATCATCATCATCATCATCATCCCCCATCATCTTATTTTTATTATTATTATCATTATTATTATTATTATTATTATCATTATTATTATTTTATTATTGATATTATTATCATTGTTGTTGTTGTTGTTGCTTTTATTGAAAATAATATAATTATTATTAGCTGTTATTTTTTTAAATTTTTATCATTATTTTATTTTGTTAAAATCATAATATAATTTTTTTTTTAAACTATTATTAATTTCTTTTATTATTATTGCCATTACTTTTATTTTGTTACTATTTTTGATAATTGTATTAAAAAAGATAAAACAAAATATGAAAATAAAAAATAATAAAAGTGCAGCAAATTTTAAACAACAACAACAAATAAAATATTTAAAATAATAAAAAAAATTATAATAAAAATATAAATAAAAAAAAAAATAGATTAATAATAATAGAGATGTAAAAGTCATATCAATGAAAATAACAATTTATAATAATAAAAATTAATAAAATAATAATAATAATAATAATAACAATAACAATAAAAATAATAATAATAATAATAAAAATAAAATAAAAATAATAATAATAACATAATAATAATAATAATGATAAAATAAAAACAATAAAAATATAATAATAATATAAAATACAATAAAAAAAATAATGATAATAATAATGTAATAATAAAAATAATAATAGTAAAAATAATAACAACAACAAAACAACATATTAATAATAAAATAGTAATATGATAATAACAAATAAAATGTAATAACACAACAACAGCAATAATGATAATATAAAATTAATAAAAATTATAGCAATAATGCTAAAAAATAACAATAATAATGGAAAATAATAATGATATTGATAAAAAATAAAGTAATAAAATAATAATAATAAAAATAATAATAATAATAATAATAATAATAATAATAAAAATAATAAAAAATAAAAATAATAATAAAAAAAATAAAAACAACAAAAAATATAATGGTAATAATAAAAATAATAATAATTTATTATTATTATTTTTATTTTATTAATTACTATTATGAGGATAAAAAAATATAATGAAAAATAATAATAATATTTTAAATAATAATAATAAAAACAACAACAAAAAAAAGAACAACAAAACAATAATAGTAACAATGAAAATAATTTAACAAGTATGAAAAAAGGGAGTGATAAAATAAAAATTTAAATAATTTTTTATAATATTAAAGATAATGATAAAAATAACAATGATAATAAAAATAATAATAATAATAATAATAAAAATAAAAAAGAATAAGAAAAAGAATAAAGAATAATAAAAATAATAATGTAATATAATAAAAATAAAAAAAAAAATATAATAATAAAAATAATAATAATAATACCAATTTTAAAAGAAATTAAATGTAATAAAAACAAACAATAGAAAATTACGATAAAAGTAATGTAATAAGATGATAATAACAATATGATAAAAAAATATTATGATGTTAAAATTATGTATTATCTTTAATGATTAGTTCATGATAGTAATGGATAATGATAGAACAATATTTATAAAACGAAAATAATAAAAAGATTATGGCAAACAGGATAAAAGTAAATACACCAAAATACTCTAAAACTACATCTACTACTATTACCCCTCTACTAGTAATAAACAATAATGAGGAAAATATGATAATATTTTAATAAAAATAATATATAATAATAATAAAAATAAAGTAAGGGTAATTGTAAAAATGATGTTTATAATAAGTGATGATGAAATGATGATAATTTAAAAAGAGGGGGTGATGATGATGATATGATGATGATGATATAAGATAATGATAATTATAATGATAATGATAGTGATGGTGATATGATAATGAAAAAAAAAAAAGATAATATAAAAAATAAAAAAAGTAAAAAATAAATCAAAGTAAAGGTAACTGTAGGGAAAGCTAATAAAAGATAATGCTAATAATTGTAGTAAAAATAACAATAATAATCAAAATAAAACATAATGATTTCCCCTCTACAGGTGTGACAGAGAGAGAAGAGAGGAGGGGGAGAGAGAGAGAGAGAAGAGGAGGAAAGAGAGAGATATTTGTTGTGTTTTTTGGGGTTTTTTTTATGATTATTATTATTTTCATCATTAAAAATAATAATAATTTTTTTTTATTTTTTTATTACTATAATTGGGTTTGTGTGTGTTGTGTGGTTTTGTGTGTTGTGTGCGTTGTGTTGTGTGTGTGTTTTGTGTGTGTGTCGTGTGTGTGGTGTTTATTTTTCACACACCCCCACACACATTATTATACCCCGTTTATACCCGTAATAGTAAAGATAAAATTTAAAAATAATAAGATATAAAAACAACAAAAAAACCTAGTTACTGATATTTTATTAAATACTGATAATTTTAAAAGAAATTTCCCGTTACTCAGGGAAAAAAAAGAAAAAAAAAAAAAAAAATATGAAAGTCGATAAAACGCCATGTTTTTGGGGACACCACTAAACCTTTAATTTGATAAAACTTTAAAAAGAAAAACTCCCAAACCCCTTTTTTCAAATAGCGGGTTTAATACCCTAATTCGCAAAAATAGGCGCTCGCTTTTAGCAGTGTTGAATTTTCCACGTGATTTTTTCTACGACCCGGGCTTCCAAAATTTCTTTACAAATGAGAGAATACTTTTAAAAAAAGGGTTCTTTATTGCAGCTCAGTTTCAAAAACGTCTATAAAGGCAGGAGTGAATGAAATCGGGTATTTTGGTTTTAGTTAAAAAAAAGTGGGCATTTTAAGTAAGTACCTTTAATTTGATGCCCATATGGTTTCTCTTGTTTTTTTTTATTATTTCAAAACATTTAATGCACACACCACACACACACACATGAAAGGAGAGAGAGTATATATACTACTTTTATAAAATTTTAATTTTAATATAATAATTATATTATATATATATTATAATATATCATCTATCTATCATCTATCTTCTTATCTATATCTATCTATCTACATTATCACTATCTACTTTATCTACTATCATCATCTATCTTCTATCTATATATACATATTATATATATAATATATATTATATATAGGGTATATTATATTAATTTTATTATCTATATATATATATATATATTATATATATAACATATATATATATATAAATTATATAATTATAAAATTTTATTATATACATATATAACACACACAAATCACACCCACACACACCACACACACACACACACACACACCCACATATTATATATATTATATATATTATATATATATATATATATTATAAAATATATATATATTATACACAAATTTTTGTTGTATATTTTATATATATATATAATATATTATATATATTATAAAATATATAAAAATTAATAATTATATATATAATAATATAATATATATATATATATATAATAACCCCCAAAAACACACCACACACACACACACACAACACCAACCCCCACCAAAACACACACAACCCACATATATATGGCCTAGGTTTTTGGCCCGGGGAGGGAAGGGTTTTATAATTTACATCATGGCATTGATTAAAACCATCTTCATATATTACATCATTGATCTGACTTCGGGTTTTGAATTTCTAAATCAATTTGATCGATGCCCACAGGGATTGTGTGGAAAAACTCACTATCATTACTCAAGTATAAGTAGATACTGTATTCTTGGAGAATATTTTGATCCTAGGCGCAATCCCTTTTGTGGGGTTTTGTGGTAGTTCGGTTTATACTGCCCTTCGGTTTTATACTCGGGGTACTAGGTTTAAGGCCCGCAGGGAGGGTTTGGGGTTTAAAACTACATCAATGCGGCTTTTGCACTATTTCATCTTCCAATTTTTATATCCAAAACAGTTTCTCTGACTTTGTTTTTGAAATTTTTAAAACGTTAAGCCGAGTGCCCCTAGGGTTGGTGTAAAAAATTCGCTATCATTTGTATGAGTAGACTGTAATGTTTTGGAATAAAAGTTTTAGTGGGTTGTGTATGGTTGGGATTGGGCCCCCCGGTTTCATACCGGATTAACATAGGTTCGAGACCCGGTCAGGGAAGGTATTATATTTAACCCTTTTAATTATTATTATATAATATATAATATATTTATATATATAATATATTTTAAAAATATATTATATATAATTTTTATATTATGTTTATATATTAATATTTAATAATTTATATATATTATATATATAATTAATATACATTTATTATATAGTTTAATTATTATAAAAAAATAAATTTATATTATAATATTTATAAATATATAAAACACACCCCACACGCACCACACACACACACACACACCCACACAACACACCCACACACACACACACACACACACCCCCCACAAGATATATATATATAATATATATTATTATTATAAATATTAAAATATATTATATTATAATTACATATATATTATAATATATTATAAATTTTTATATATTTATATAATATATATTATATATATATATAATTTGTGGTGTGTGTGTGTGTTTTGTGTGATTGTGTGTGTTGTGTGGGGGTGAGTGTGTGAGTGTGTGAGTGTTTTACCATTACGATTATTTTTTATTATTATATTATTTCCTTTCATTTTCATTACTGTTACGTTATTATTTTCTTATTATTAACCCTTTCCCTCTATTTTATTTTTTATTTAAATTTTTTAAAATTAGTAGTACATCCGTAAAAATATCATATTTCAAAATTTTTATTTTTATTAGCATTATTATTTTGTTTTTGTTTTCATTATTTTTATTATCATGATTTTCATCATTATTAGTCATCACTGTTATTTTTTTCATTATTAAAATTTCATTATCACCCTTACTTTCATTTTCACTTTTATGTTTTTAAGTATTATTTTGTTATTGATTTTTATTTTTTTTTAAAATTTTTTTTAACCCGTTATTTTTTTACGTTTTTACGCTTGTTATTATCATTATATTGTATTATTGTTAAATTATCATTATTTTATTACAGTTTTTATAATTATTATTTTTATTATTATTTTTTTTATTATTATTACTATTATCATTTTATTATTATCATCATCACTATTATTAAATTATTTTCATTTTTTATATTATCATCTTATTTTCATTTCCATATTGTTTTATTTTCATTCTCTTCCTGTTATTATTCTTATTATTATTATTGTTTATTATTATTTTAATAATCATTATTATCATTATTATTTTATTACTTTTATCATTTTTTGTCATTTTTTATTATTATTATTTTACTATTTTTTATTATTATTTATTTTTATTATTTTTTTATTTTATTATTATTATTTTTATTTTTGATATATATATATTTTATATATTATAATTATATAATTTTAAAATATATATATATATATGCATATATTCCCACCACATCTATTTTTATTCAATATTTCTATATATTATATATATATATAATATATATAAATTTAAATTTATAAAAATTTTAATTATTATATTTTATATATATATAATCTATACTAATATATATATATAATTTATAATATTATATATTTTATTATATATATTATATAATATATTGTTTTTGTGTGTGTTGTGTGTACATATAATACACACTACCGCATACATATATCATATTTTAACAAAAATACACAAAAAAATACACAAACACACACACACCATACACACCAACCCCCACACAACACACACACACACACCACCCACACACCACACCATATATATATTATATATATATTATATATTATATATATATATACTAAAAATTTTTAATATATAATTTTTTTTATTTTTTCATTTAAATTTTTATTTTATTTAAAACATACATACTATATTATTTTGTCATATAATATATAAAATATTT
>NW_023641529.1:0-10451 GCF_015228065.2 Penaeus monodon
ATATATATTTTTTTTATATATATATTTATTATATAATTTTATATAATTTGAAAAACTTTTTAAAAATAAAAACTATCTATCTATATAAATATGTTTTGTTTTCCGTGCGTGTGTGCATGCGTGTATGTATGTATCTGTATGATATATATATATATATTATATTATATATATCTATATATTATATTATATATATATATATTAATATAAAATATACAATATCGTACTATAAAACATACATATATATATATATATATATATATATACTTATATTATATATAATATATAATATATATATATATTATATATATTTATATATATATATACTTTTTTTATCATACTTTATATTTAATTTATTTTTAATTCTATATATATATATTATATTATTATATATATTTTATAATATATTGTGTGTGTGTGTGTGGTGTTGTGTGTGTGTGTGTGTGTGTGTGTGGTATTATCTATATGTAATATTTATCTATTATATTAATAATCTAATTTTTTTTTTATATTATTATATATATATATCTATATATATATATATATATATATTATTATATGTTATTATTTTATATATATATATATATATATATTGATATATAATCATTATATATAATATATTATATATCTTATATTATATTATATTTTATCTATATTATACACCCCATGTTCTCCCATATGTATCCCTACATAATATTTACACATATTGTATATCCCTGTAGTATGTATGCATGTATGTAGTATACACACACATACACAGACACAGACACAAAACCCCCACAAAACGCATATGATATGAAAATGATATAATATCTTATTTTATATATATATATATATATTATCTATATATATATAAAATTATATATATATATATATATAATTATATATATATTTTATATTTTATATATATTATATATATATATTAATTCATATTGATATACACACCTACACATCCATTGATATGTAAATTATATATATATATATATATATATATATAAAATTATATATATCTATATTATATATAAAATATAATTCATATATATATATATATATAAAATGGATGTGTAGTGTGTATATCATATATAAATTTTGTGTATATGTATAATCTATATTTAATATAATGTATATAAAACACATATGTTACCACAGCCACACCCCACACACACACACACACACACACCATATGTACACATTCATATATATCACACACACACACACAAACACACACGCTTTTACAAAAGCCCACATGCATACTTATGTTAAGAAAAATCGTGCAACTCCAAAAATAATTAAGAAAATGAGAAGGGACGACGTCCCCGAATATTAAAATGAATATCACGGTTCTTCTTCGGGGCAAGCAAACACACACACACACAAAGGCGCAGAATTTTTTGGGGAAACGGGGGTTTGAAAACCCCTTTTTCCTTTTATTTTTTTCTGAAATGGGCAAAATCTTAAAAAAAAAAAATAAAAAATAAAATATATAACCTCATGTTGTCAGTTTTTTTTTAATTCCCTTTTTCTTTGTTTTAAGATAACAAATTTAGGAATTTAATACGCACTGTGCTTTCTGGTTCTTCAAAGGAAAAGGCGGCTGGAATTTTTTTTTTTTTGATACAGTTGGTTATGTTTTTTCCTAATTAAAATAAAAACGTCTCTTCTTTAATCTTTCCTGATGGGGGGCTGTTTGAATGAGCCGTAAAAACTTTTAGAAAAAAAAAAAAACGTGTATAAAAGAAGTCAAAGGAAAAAAAAAAGAAAGAAAAAAAAAAATTGTTTCGAGAATTCCATTTATTACTTTCTGTCATAGTTATTTTTGTAAGGGGTTCATATTTAAAAAATCTCCTCAAAGACCTAATTAGTTGATATCCTGTTGTTCCCAGGCAATGGATTTGGTCTAATTTTTTATTTACTTTGACGCAAGTTTTTATTTGGGAAAAAAACAAAACTGATCATCTTTTTTAAAAAGCGAAAAATTTACAACGTAACCCTTCATCGAAATTTTTCTTAAACCCAAACGTAAGGGGGAATTATTTACGGGAGAGAAGGACGGGGATATTATCAAAGTTGCTTGTATAATAAGAATTTTTAGATATTTTTTTTTTTTACACTCGTCGGAAATAAAAGTGTATATTTTTTAAAACATTTAGTAAATTTTTCAAGCAAATTCTGGAATTAAAAAAGGCTTTACTAATTTTTCATCCCCATTTCAAAAATATCGTTCAAGGGGCTAAAACCATACTTTTGTTTAGAGAATAATTAGATTTTAATAGGTCTTTTAAACCTGATAAATGTACTTCTCGAAAAATTAAATAAAATATCAAATAACTAATCCAGTTATGAGCAGTTAATCAGAAATAAACCATTTCGAAATGTTTTTGTACGATCTGGCTAAAATTAAATACTATGAAAATGTTTATTCTGAGGTGATTTTATACCTAACATTTTTGGAAAAAAAAAAATACAATATCAATCCATAAATATGTTATTTCAATGTCATTCTAACCGCCGAGAGTTACACGTTGTTGACTCTGTGACATACATTTAATCCTTTTAAATACAGTATATTAAATTTGGGAGACAGTGAGATATCCCTTAACTACATTTTAAAATTTTATATGAAATCTGTGTAAAGCTTTATGTGTGTGTGTGTTTTGTGTGTGGTGTGTGGTGTGGTGTGTGTGTGTGTGTGTGTGTTGTGTGGTGTTTTCATCTTTTAGCTTATACCATATTTTCTATTATTATTATACATTTATTTTTTATTTGTTATCAAAAAAATACTTGTCCTCAGTTTTACGGATGCCATCGCCAGTGATAGACGCTTAAGACCTGTCCATTTCTGTTCAAAAAGGGGAAAAAGTAACCTATTTATTAAATATGAGGTAAAAAATACACACACACAAAAAAAAAAAACACAGTGAACCTATTTTTACACAGAAAAATAACCTATCTACCATATCCACATATCCACCAGTATCAATACAAAAATAATACTATTTCTATGAAGCAAAACAAAAATAGAAACAATTTTCGAGTTCTCCCCTTCCCTCCTAAACATGGGTCAAACATATTCTTCTATTTCAGCTCTAGAACTTGCTATTGGTTTTTTCTGTCAATGTAATCCTTATCAGAAGCTTAGCTCGTGTTTTGGAATAGAAAACTTAATATCTCAAACCACGGCCTGAATCGCAGTGCCTGTAAAAAAAAAAAAAAAGAAAAGCAAATGGGGTTTTTTGAAATCTCAGTTTTCTAAAATATCCGTAAATGTCCCCAAAGCAATTCCCTTCTGTTTTTTGTCACAAATTGCTGTTGTTGAAAACGGCTTCGTCAATATTCCTTTTGGCAAGTCGCCTTTGTTCGGAAGGCGGGTATTGCTGGAAACTATTCTTTGTGTATATATATGTGTGTATGTGGGGATGTGTGTGTGTGTGTGTGTGTGTGTATGTGTATGTGGTGTGTGTGTGTGTGTGTGTGTGGGGTTGTGTTGTGTGTGTGTGTATGTGTTTATATAATGTGGGGGGTGTGTGTGTGTGTTGTGTGGGGTGTGTGTGTGTTGTGTGTGTGTGTGTGTGTGTGTGTGTGTGTGTGGTTGTGTGTGTGGGGTGTGTGTGAGACCACTGTGACCACGGCGGCTCAAACATGAACCTACCGTTTAAAAATATATGCATATATATATATATATATATTATATATAATATATATATATATATATATATATATATATATATATATATATACATCAGTATATAAATATATATGTATTTATACACCATACATGTGCACAAACACACACACACATACACACACACACACGCACACACACACGCACCACACACACACAACCACCACAACACACACACACATACAACACCACACACACACATATATATATAATATATATATTATATATATATATATAATATACATATATACATATATATAATATATAATATATAATATATATAAAATATATAATATATATATATAGTATATTAATGTCCATATATAATATATATATATTTTAATTATATATATATATATATATTATATATATATATATATATATATATTATAACATTTTAAAATAATATATATATATACTATATATATATATATATAAAATATATATGCATATGTACATGCATATGTATGCATATATATATGAAAATATTAGATAGATAGATAGATAGATAGATAGATAGATCCATATCATTTATATAAATATTATATATATATATATAAAATTTTATATATTATAAAATATATATATATATATATATATAAATATATATATATTATTGATGATAATGATTATATAATGACTGCTATAAAGCTAAGTTTAGAAAACGTGTTAATATGCTACCAGGAAATCGCAGAAAACAACAAGTACAACATTAAATAGAAAGGAAATAGATTGAAGGAGAAACGATTTCGAAATGAACCTGGATTTCCCCTTTTAATGTTTAAAAAGCTTCAATATGCATCTCCATCTTGGTCTTTCGTTGTAATATAACGACATGAGAAAAATTAAACAAATAAATGGATAAATTATTAGAAATTCGCTTTTTCTTTCACATTACGTTTGCGTTAATCATCAGCATATTAGAAATACAACGAATCCGCAGCAGCGATTGTCAGGGAAATTCTTTTTTTCAATGTCCAGTTTTTTTTCCTAGGAATTTTCAATGATGGCACACGACTTGTTCCATTAGAAGTTTTCGTTCGAATTTAATGTAGCAACGAAAGCACTGGCTGGCCATAAAATAATCACAAGGGATGATGTTGAAAGATGATGGGATGGTATGTATATGTTGGTAATGGAAATTTTTTGAGTTTGTCTAAATGCCTCCGTTTTTTTTAACGATGAAAAAAGCAACAGCGAACAGAGAGAAAAATAGATCTCGCTCAGCTTTTCGTATTTTACAGATTGAACCCTGGAATACGTCAGTCATGGCAATCGAAACCGGAAAACGCGAGACAGAAGAAGGAAAAAGAAAAAAAGAAAAAAGAAAGGAGAAAGAAACAAAACAGAATGAAAAAAGAAAAGGAAAAAAAGAAAGAAAGAAAGAAAGAAAAGGAAAGAAAAGAAAAGAAAGAAAGAAAAAAAAAAAAAAAAACGTAATCTATACGTTTATGGGCTGATGCGAAATCACTGAACCTGTAAATCCATACTGTGACTTTTAAATTGTATTGTATATGACACGAGGCTCATTTTACTTGTGTTTAAATCAAGTAGTTTACAACTTGTATTCAAAGTTTTCCTTCCTAGGTTTTCACAGTGTTTTTCTTTCTATTTCTACAATTCAGCAATTGATTGTTAATTCATATAAATTTGAATATAGCACACCAGATATTCTGCATCGTGAGAGAGTCTGGCGAAAAAAAAAAATCAAAAAGGTTTTCTTACTAGACTTATGGTATTTGTTATATTTAACGTTAGTGGTGTCGTGGCAGGTGAGGATAGTGATGGCGATATTGTGATGTGATATCAATAATGTTACTACCTTTTATCTGCGATAAAATGATATTAATTATGTCACGGTATTTAAAGTATGATATTAACTAGAGCATAGTAATAAATGATAATATCACTTACAACTGCTGCCAGAATTTTACCTACAACAAACACACACGAATTTGTTGCCCTTTGGTCGGGATTTAGATATGAAAAACGTGCTCATCCCTGATTACCCGAAGATAATGTGACTTGCACCCGAACTCACACTAACATCAGTACATATGGTGGGTTGTTCCGATGTGCTGATACGTGCATTAGATAATTGCACTTCCGGGCGCTCCGGCCAACACCCCTCAGGTAGAATTATGTCGAGACACATATCACGGGAGGCAAACGGACTGCTATGGAGAGATATGGCAGGTCCGGGTGGCACTGTTTGTTTATGTCGGATAGTGATGATGTTAATGATATGGTGATGATGATGATAAAGAAAATGGTGATAGAAAGATATATAGCATATATATTATATATACACACACATATACATATACACACACACCACGCACACACTTATATATATGTGTATGGTGTGTGTTTATGCATATATATATATATATATATATATATATATTATAATATATATATATATATATTATATATATATATATATATATAATATATTGGGCACACACACACACACACACACACACACACACACAACAAAAACACACACCCCACACACCACACACACACACACACAACACACACACACACACACACGCAATATATATATATATTTTATTTTATATATATATATATATTTTATATATATTTTAATTATATATATATATATAATAACAATAATAAAAATGATAATAAGACCAAGTACAAAAGACCCATTCAAACCCAGAAAAGGAGGTGAATACGTTATGCTGCACCTCATGCCAGTAACACGAAGTTATAATAATATCCCAATGAAGTGGTAAATGGAAAAAATCTTTTCACCGTTTCATTTCTCGTCGTATGATGGGATTACTTTTTCTTTTTTTCGTTTCTATGGCCTCTTTTCATTCTTGTTTTGCTTGTATTTCTTCTGTCTTTTTCCTTTGTTTGTGCTTTGCTTTTGTGCATGTGTAGATATATATAAGCGTATTTTATCTTCGTTGTGTGTGGGTTTTGTGTGTGTGTGTGTGTGTGTGTGTTGTTTTCTGAAGGCTCTTCGTTATCTGTCTCTATGTATCTGTTTGCCTGTCTGTCTGTCTGAATGTCAGTCTGTCTCTCGCTCTACTTCTCTTTCTCTCTCTCTCTCTCTCTCTCTCTCTCTTCCTCTCTCTCTCTGTCTTCATCTCTCTCTCTCTATCCCTCTCTTTCTCTCTCTTTTTGCACTTCCTCTAGAAATAGCAACAGAAAGAGTAGGCAGAATAAATGCAATTAGCGAAAACAGAGAGATGAGGGGTAGCTTCAGTCAAAGACTAAGTTTTTTCAACATGTTAGTCCTCTTCCTTCCCTGTCTTTATCTTTGGCACAGACGGGAAAATATTTGCAAAACTCTGCCTGGCGACCATAAACATCCAAAGTTTAGGCGTGATATTATGCAGAAACTGTGCATTGCAGCATTAATTCTTGTATATAAGTTTTGTTACTTATTACGCCCCTTTCCCTTTAATCTTTAGCTAAAACCCCAATCTGTCTGGGGAAACAATAGGTCATTAGCCTTGTGGTGAAATTTGCCCTCCTTTGCATATTCCAAAATTTTGTTGTAAGATCTTGCTTCAAATTCTGTTTCATCGTTTCCCTTTTTCTTTCTATCTCTCTGTGTTTCCTCTTTCACTCTGCTCTTGTCTGTTTTTTGTTTTTTTTTTCCCCTCTTCCTCAGTTCCTCTTTCTTTGTCTCTGTATTAAACCCTTTTCTCTTTTTCCCTTCCTCTCTTTTTGTTAGTTAATGCATTTTAATGAATGCACATGAAAAAAGTCGAGAATACGGTCGGTTTCCTATAAAAAAAAAAGTTAAATTTTTATTATTATTTATTATTATATTATTATTATTATACTATTATTTTTTTATTATTATTATTATTATTATTATTATCATCATCATCATCATCATTATTATTATTGTTTTTATTATTATTATTAAATTATTATTATTATTATTTAATGTTACTAATATTATTGTTATGATTATGATTATTTTATTACCCTTTTTATCACCATTATTATTTTATTATTGTTATTGTTGTTTTTTATAATTATTATTATCTTTATAATCATATTATCGTTATATCATTATTATCATTACCATTATTGTTATTGCTATTGTTATTGTTACTGTTATTGTTCTTCCCTTTTTCTTCTTTCTTCTTCTTCTTCTTCTTCTTATTATTTTTATTATTATTATTATCATTATTATTATCATTGGGTTTTTATCATTGTTGTTATTATTATTATTATTACTATTATTATTATTATTATTATTATTATTATTATTATTTATTATTATTATCATCCTCATCATCACCATCCATCATCATAATTGTTCTTTTGATTATTGTTATTATCATACTATTATTATTGCTATTAATATTTTACCCCTGATATCAATATCATTATTATTATTATCCCCAATATAAATTTCATTATTATCATTTTCATTATTATTATCATTATTTGTAGTAGTATCCCTATTGTAATGATGGGTGATGTTGTGACGATGATTTTGATGATGATTTATTATTATCTTCTTACGATTATCATATTCTGCAAGTATTGCAATTATCATATCATCATATCATGCGAATTATCTTATAATCATCATATTGACTTTCTGGTGACACTGACTTTGAAATTATTGTGATTGTTTGTTGTAAATTTTTTTTCTTCAATATTGTAAATTATTTTTTCTTATTATTTTTTCATCTTTCTTTATTTTTTTTTTTTTTATTGTACATCTTGTGTTTTGTGCGTTTTGTATCACCTTATTGTTTATCTATTTCCCTTATATATGAAGTTATGAATTTTCTCAAATATATGTTATTATTATGACTATAATAACGATAATAATAATAATTATAATAATAATATGAGTAGCAGCAGTAGTAGTAATGATAATAATAATGATAATAATTTATTATCCTCACTATGATTATTATTTTCATATTATTATTATCATTTTCGTATCATCATTTCGTTATCATCATTACTATTTTATCATTATCGTCATTATTATCTTACCATTATTATTACATTTTCATTAGTATTATTATCATTATCATTATTTTTATTATCATTATTATAGATACAACAACAACAACAACAACAAAAAAAAATAATAATTATAATAATAATAATAATAAATATGAAAAATAATATAATAAATAATTATTATTTTATTAACTATCATTATGATTATTATCATTATCACTTTTTTCATCATCATCATCATCATCATAATGAAAATAATCATAATGATAATAACAAAAATAATAATAATAATAAAAATAATAATAATAATAATAATAATTGTCACTATTATCATTATCATTATCATTATTATTATTATTATCCTTATTCATTATTAATATTACTCTTATTACTGCTGCTGTTACATCATTAATACTACTATTTCTCTATATTATCATCATTGAAAAAATTTCCCTTTTATTACCTTCACTAATATCGTCACTGTTGTTACTAATTACTATTACTATTGTATCATCATCATATTACTACTCTTATAACTTTTTTCTTAGCATAGCTTGAGTAAAGCTTAGCAAAGATAAGGATGCAAATTAAAATTCCCATAAGTTAAGTATCTCCCGAACTTGTCATGACAGGAATAATTCTAGCGCACACGCGGGAAATTTAAAATGCGACATTCCCCGATATTCCTAGCTCCCACGAGATTCCGCACATTTCAGAAATTAGATGAAAGCTTCTGTTTTCCCACACCTCCAGGGAAGTACTTCAATGAATTATTCCATGGGTTCGTTGTCTGCGTAGTCAAGGAAGGGTTTCTTTTGTCGTTTTCTTGTTTCTTCTGGGAATTTTATTGTTATTTGTCTTGAAATTCTGTCTTCCTCTATCTGGCTATTTTATCTACCTATCTTCTTTCATCTATATGTGTTGTATATACACATATATCATATACATATATATATATATATATATATATATATATATATATATATATAATATATATTATCTATTATATATTTTTATATATGTGTGTGTTGTGTGTGTGTGTGTGTGTGTGTGTGTGTGTGTGTGTTGTGTGTAAAATATATACAACATAATATATATATATATATATATATATATATATATATATCTATATATAATATATATAATATATATATATATATATTATCAGAGAGAGAGAGAGAGAGAGGGGAAAAGGGAGAGAGGGGAGCGACAGAGCAGAGACAGAGAGAGAGAGAGGAGAGAGAGAGTATAATGTTGCTAAGAGGAGACCTAGAGAATCCATACTGCCAATGTTCCGTCTATAATTAAGGGGTTTAAAATGGCACCCAAGGGGATTTAAAATATGTTTCTCACTTACTAGCATATGATTTTCATACCTCACTCTTTCAGTGATTTCCTTTCATAAGGATCTATTGTCCGGCATGTGAAGCTATTCCACGCAGTATTTTTTTTTTAAAATCTCAATACGTTTAATAATTTCTGTTGAAAGGATTGGTCCATTTTTGAAATATAATGGCACAAAGTGTAAGGAATGAGATACCATCATTTTTATGGAGTATCTACTTACTTCCCTGCATCAGAGCTTCAAACCAAGTTTTAAAATGCAAGGGGGGGGGTTTTAGTGTTCGGTAACAAGCTATATCAAGCACTCGTAGATTATGTAATGAAGAAATAAAAAGAGAGAGAGAGAGAGAGAGAGGAGGGGAGAGAAGAGAGGAGGAGAGAGAGAGAGAAAAGAGAGAGAGAGGGAGAGAGGAGAGAGAGAGAGAGGGAGAGAGGAGAAGAGATGACATTT
>NW_023641530.1:0-2500 GCF_015228065.2 Penaeus monodon
TATTATATATATTATTTTATATATATATATATATATATATTTATATATATATATTTATTTATATATATATATATATATTTATACATATATATATATATTTATATATATATATTTATTTTAGTTATCATACATATTATATATATAAATATATATTCTTTGCATGGAATTGCAAATAAGTGTACTTGAGAGAACAATTTTTTCTTAAATTTTTTAGTTTATTTTAGGTTATCTGAAAATTGGTAAAACAGAGTGGGAAGGTAAAGGAATATTTTATTTTTAGATATAGCTACATTGATTTTTTGATACAACTATTTTTGTGACTTAACCCATTTCTGACGGGTAGTATTCATAGAGGCCCAGGCCTCGCTGCGGGGGGCTTATATCGTCGCCCGATCATGTGTGACCACTTATGCCAAATACCATGCCGTTTCTTCGTAATACTACAAAGATATGTTGTATTTTCAGTTTTCATTATTTTCTAAAGTCTCTACTTGCCATACTTCCTGATAAATCGAGACTAAAAGATATTTTTGTTGTTATATAGACTCCATAGTTGATCATTATTCAGTCTATAGTCTGAATAAAATAAGCAGTGTGTGGCATCATGGAGTTGAATTTTTGTTGTTGTTGTTGTTGCATGGTAAAAAAGAGTGTTAAAACCGACTTAATCACACTTTCAGTGGCAGTAAAATAATCTTTTGCACACTTTCACTGGCAGTAAAATAATCTTTTGCACACTTTCAGTGGCAGTAAAATAATCTTTTGCACACTTTCAGTGGCAGTAAAATAATCTTTTGCTGTGATTGTAACAAAAAAAAACTCATAGCATGTTCATAGATATACCATGGCATGTGCGTAACATGCCCCCTGCAGATGGTCCCGTCATGCCATTGCATGTGCGTATATGCTACCCGTCGTCAGAGGGTTAATGAATATAGCCAAAAGTTTTCTGTTTGTATTTTTTTCTATGTTCATCAAGCTTAATTTTTCTTTTCAATCCTTGCTAATTGGATCAATTTTAGTTATATCAAGATTCTGATGAATTTATTGGCAGCAATTTCAATGGATAAGTATCTAGTGTGATTCGAGAGGTATTGTCTAAGATATATAGTGATTATCTAGTCCCATCAGTCCATAGTAAGTATGTAAATTAAGATATCTCATGTTTTCTTGGCAAAAACTGATTTTACTTTGCACTCCTTTTTTTCCAGATGCAGGAAAGTCTACTATTGGTGGACAGATAATGTATTTAACAGGGATGGTAGACAAGAGGACCCTGGAAAAGTATGAGAGAGAAGCCAAGGAGAAGAACAGAGAAACTTGGTATCTGTCATGGGCTCTTGATACAAACCTTGAAGGTACAATGTGAACTGCTTTGTTGGATATGTATGAATATTTGTTTCCTGTTCATTTTCTACATCTCCATCTTCTTGGAAAAGTTCTGGTCATTTTATCATGTATGCCTCAATACTAGACACACAGCTCCATTTCCCTACCTTCCTGACTCATCACAAGCATTGTACTATTTGAATGAAAAGCAAAAAGGTAAATCATGCATGTGATAAATTTAAGATCTGTATGATTGACAATAACAGGAAACAATTGTAAACATGAAGTAAAATGAATATTGTTTTTCCATGACATATTGTTTTATATATATATATGTATATATATATATATATATATATATATATATATATATATATATATATTATAATGTAATATATTATATATATTATAATATAGTCATATTAGCTTTTTTTATTATTATTAGTAGTATAGTATAGTAGTGTAGTAGTAGTACTAGTACTACTACTACTACTACTACTAGTACTACTAATACTACTACTACTACTAGTACTACTACTAGTACTACTACTACTACTACTACTAGTACTACTACTACTACTAATACTACTACTACTACTAGTACTACTACTACTACTACTACTACTACTACTACTACTACTACTACTTTGTTGTGATGCACATCAGTGTTCAGTATATGGTTTACACTTAAAAATGTTACTGCTTGATTCATGTTCAAATTTCTATTTACTATTATTCAATGTTATGTGTGTGTGTGTGTGTGTGTGTGTGTGTGTGTGTGTGTGTGTGTGTGTGTGTGTGTGTGTGTGTGTGTGTAGGAACAAAGGAATCTTCACTCACACTACAAGTTGACTGCTTTGTGTATTACCATTAGGAGTGATAGTGTGCAAAGCACCTCTAAGACAGTAAGTGAGGAAGCTGTAAGCAAGCTAGCTAGCTGTAACCTGGAAACCCTGCAGTCTTTGCAGTGAATATGTGTTGCTCCCCCCCATTAGAGCTATTGTCTTTCTCCTGATCTCCTTGATGGATATCCCTTAAAATTAATATTTTAGGCAGAAACATGATAGAAAATTTAACTTTATTTGGCTTGATTTTTGAAGTTACTTGGCATTCTTATTGTGCAGCAGATTCCTGCTGTTAACCCCTTAGATCTGGTTGTGTCATAGCAATC
>NW_023641530.1:7500-10451 GCF_015228065.2 Penaeus monodon
CCTTTTCCTCTCTCTCTCTCCTCTTCTCTCTCTCTCTCTCTAGATAAAAAAAAATATTGTATGTGTATATATGCATTTTATCCCTATAGTAAAATTATTTAATATAACATAATATGTAAAATATAAAATATTTTATAATTATATAAATTAAGGTAATTAATATAAATGTGTTATTAAATAATAATATATGTATAAATATATATAATATATATGTATGTATATATAATGGAATATAAAGATATATAATGTACATATAATATTTGTATTAGGGGGTACAATATGTATAATAAAAAACACATAATCAATATACAAAACAAACAATATATTATATAATATAATATATATATATAAATATATATATTATATATATGTAATGTATAATATCTAATATATTAATATAATATTAATAATATAAATATAATTACATTTATTAAAAAAAATATTTATATATAGTATAGATATTTATTTTATAGTATTTTATTTCTAGTAATGTGTGTGCATAATTAAATATATATATATATATAAATAATATAAATATATTATATATTTAATATAAATATTATAAATATATATTAAATTATTATTATATATTATATATATATATATAATTGTTGTATGTATATAATATTTTTGTATGTATGTATATTAAAATTTTATATTATAATTAATTATTATATATAATTTTTGTATGTATATTAAAATTTTTGTATTATATATATATATTTGTATATATATATATTATTGATGTATATATATATATATTTATATATTGTTGATATATATATATATATATATAATTATAATATATATAGTATGTATATATATATTGTATATAATATATTATTGTATATATATATATTGTTGTATAATTATATTTTAGTATATATAATATTTGTATGTATATATATATTATTGTATGTCTTAATAATATATATATATTGTATGTATTATATATATTGTATGAATGTATTATATTATATATATATATTATTGTATATATAAATATATAATATATTTATTTATATATTTTATATATATTATAATAATATATAATTTATTATTATAATTTTATTTTTGTATATTTTTTATAATATAAATTTTATATATATTATATATATTATATTTAGTATATATATTTTATGTATGTATATATATATATATTGTTATATTATTATATATATATATATATATATATATTTATTAAAAATATTTTTTTTGTATGTTTATATATTTTTGTTTTATGTTGTTTTTTATATATATTATATATATAATATATATTTTTTAATATATATATATGTTGTATGGTGTATATATATAATTTGTTGTATGGTTATATATAATATATTGTTTTATGTGTGTATATTATTATTGTTGTTGTGTGTATATATATATATATGTTGTATGTGTTTTTATATTATTAATGTTGTATGTGTGTAATAAATAATTATGTTGTATGTGTGTTATAATTTTGTATGTGTGTGGTATATATATATTTTAAAGTTGTATGGGGTTTTATATATTTTATATATTTTATTTTTGTGTTTTTTATAATATATAAGTTGAAAATTTTTTTTATATAATATGTGTATTTTTGTATTATATATATATATATATAATTGTATTTTATATATATATATATTATAATATATTAATTTGTATTATAAAATTTTTATATATAATGGTTTTATATTATTGATTTTATAATATTTATAATATATATTTTGTATATAATATATATATTTTTAATATAAAATTAATTATATATAATTTTGTAATATATATATATTTTTTGTATTATATATATTTTATTTTTTTTAAAAAATATAAATTTAGTAACAAATATATATATATATATATATTATTGTATATTATTTTTATAAAATATATTAATTATATATATATATTTGTGTTTTGTATTATATAATATTTATTATTTATATAATATTTTATTATTATATATGTTTTTTGGTATATATATATATATATATTTTAGTTTTATATATATATAAATTAATATATAATAATAGTTGGGTTTTATATATATATATATAATATATATAATATATTATATAATATATTAATTATATTTTTTGTTATAATATATATATTATATATATTATATTATGTATATTATATATTTTTATATATATAAAATTATTTTTTATATTATTATGTTTGTATGTTTTATTTTATTTTATATGTATTATATATATATATATTTTATATATATAATATATATATATATATATATATATATATATATATTTTTAAATATTTGATGTATAATATATATAAAATAAAATATTTGTTTTTATGCTTTCATATGTATAATATGTTTATGTATGTATATATTGAATATATATGTATATGTATTATGTATATAGTGTATATGTGAATTCTATAAATATATATATGTATTATATATTTAATATATATATCTATAGATACATTATATATGTATTATATATATATATATTGTGTATGTATATATTGTATATATATATATATATATATATATATTATATATATATGTTTACATATTGTAATATTTATATGTATATTGCATCTATGCGTTTATATATATATATATATATATTATATATATATATATATATATATAGTATGTATGTATTATATATATTTATAATACTATATATTATGTATGAAATTATATACATGTATGTATATAATATGTAATATATATATACACTATTAATGTACACATATATTTAATATGTTATATATACATGTATATTATAAATATTATATGTGTATATATGTTTCATATATATTTATATGTTTATACATGTTGTATGTATATATATACATATCACAGGTATATGTATATGTACATATATGCATATGTGTGTAATATGTATATATTTATGAATTATATGCATATTTGATGTATATTATAATATTTGTATATATTAACATACATATATTTTATA
>NW_023641531.1:0-5000 GCF_015228065.2 Penaeus monodon
TTTAAAAGAACCACTAAATTTTTCTTCGCCCCACATCCTGCCCATTGATCCTGCTTGATGACTTTGTTCATCCTGAATTTATAATCACATATTGTGTAATTGTTAGTAGAAATCTACCCAGAATAATACATATGTAAAATAGGAAAAAATGGTCTAACCCACAGTTTTTTTCAAACTTCTCTACAGAATAGCAGAGGATTCATTTCAGCTTTTTATATTTTTTTTTGAGGGGTAGGCGAGCGAAGCGAGCAGAAAAAGCAAGCTATTTTGGGCATATTTGAGGCTTAACCAGACCGATAAAGATATGATTTAATAAAATAAAATAAAAATAATAATAATAGATAAATAAAAATTGTGGCCCATATGGTGGTGGGGAAGCCTGACCTTAAGGAGGACAAGCAGTCTTGGGGTGGCAACTGCTCCCCCGCCCCCAACCGACACCCCTGAAGAATAGCTATTTTAAAAGAACCAAAGTCAGTCAGCTGCAACGGACAACTCAGAAAATGAAAAAAAATAAAAAAATAAAAACTACCTCTGAAACTATAAATTGATGTTTTATCATTATGACTTTATTGTCATTGTCGTCATTATTATTATAATAATAATTATTATTATTATTATTATTACTACTACTAGATTACTATTATTGGTGCCATTATCTTTGTCATTATTATGATCATTTGTATTATTGTTATCATTGTTATACCACTATCATATTGCGAATGTCAATAATAATTATTATTGACATTCTCATCGCCATTATTATTTATATTAATGTTATTATTATTACTAATATTGTCTTATTATAATCATTGTTGCTACAATTACGATTGCCACAATGATAATTATAAGAAAATAAGAAACATAAAGCTAATTGGTGCTATTGTCGTGATGAATATTATTATCTTTAGCTCGTTAATACATCACCAATATCATCATCATCTTTACCATCACTGTGATTTTAATAAACCTTCTTTATCACTGATATTGTTCTTTTCACTGTTCTTACTGTCAAAAGGCTCATCGTTTAAGGCTATCGTCTAAAGCCCGCCTGTCCAATCCTGAAATTGTTATTACGTTTGTTTTTCACTAGAGAAGCTTCGTTGTGCTTATGTTTTATAACGGAAAAGGGTTTCTAAATTTCTTTATTTCTAAATCATTCTGTATCTAGAGATATAATCATGGAGATTATTTGTAAGGTGAATTACTTAAATAAGCATGCTCATATAAAGCCGATAAAAAAAGAGAGACATCGCAGACTGAGAGCGGCAGGTGGATGTGTGAAAGAGAGAGCAAGTGAGAGAGAAAAAGAGAGAGAGAGGGGGGGATAATACAAAGAGAGAGGGGAGGGAGGAAGGAAAGCAAGGGAAAGAGAGGGAGGAGAAAGAGAGAGTAATTGTAATAACAATATAGTTAATATCATTTGCTACAATGGTTATTATGTTTGGTTTCACAGCAGTCCTGTTTAGTTTACTTTTCTAAATTACACCCTGTGTGTAGAGAATAGCCACTGCGGTACAGGATTTGAACGCAGGCATGCAGATTGTTAGATGAAAATGTTACCACAGCACCACACAGCACGCGTGCGCGCGCGCGCACACACACACACACACACACCACACACACACACACACACACACACACACACCACACACACACACCACACACACACACACACACACACACACACACACACACACACAGGAAAGACGGAGAAAGAGAGGGTGCTGACCTCCCACTAAAGAGGTCTTGCATTCCAATTCACTCAAAGGCCTTTGTACAAAGAACACTAGTAATAGAGGGGATTTTAAGAAGCAGGGGCACTTTTCATTAAAGATTTTTCTTTTAAGGACTGTCCTAAAAACAGTGTGACCAGTCTAAAGGCTGTTCTTAGCGATTTCATCTCTGACTAGCACTGTACCACATTTCAAAGTTGACACTTAACTTGAAATAATATTTATGTTTTAAAGTCCCTACAGCAATAATTCAGTATAATAATAAAATAAATTTCTATTGCAGTAAATATTTAAAGCCTTTTTTCGTAGCATCTCCAAAACCCCTAACACTTTGATACTTCCTCAAACGTGTCTGCCTTTTACATACACATGTTGAAACACCTTTTCGTTTTGTATACCTATTCTGTAGGATCAGCATCTAGATAGGAACCATTTTGTCAATGGAGAGGCCACCTCAGTGTGGGGGGGGGGGGGCGTTTCGAGGTTAGTCCTGCTGAGAGGGAGTTCAAGACCCCGCACCACGAGAAGGCAGGCAGTTCCTGTTGCGGAGGCTTCCGTGGACAGGCAGCACATGGCACATGAGCTCTGCTCGCTTAATAGTCCGCGATGCTCGATCTCATTTCCTTAATTTTCTTCTTATGATTTTTGCTATTTTGGTTCCCATGGATGGTAACGGGGGGGAAAACCCAGACCATCCCATTCCCCTTTAAAAGGAGGAGACATCTTTTTTTTGGTTTAAATTTTAAAAACCCAAAATAGCATATTGCTTTTTTGTCTTTGGGTTTTTTTAAAAAATACAAAAGAATCAAAGTTTAAGGGGAAATAAATGAACATAATACGTTATTATGTAAATCTGAAATGAAAAAATTTTAGTCAGCATGGACTTGAACATATTTAAAAGGTAAATAACCGTATTCTTTTAATTTCCTTTCGACAAAGAAGGGATCCCTTAAAACATTTCTAAACTTTGGTCTTCAGGGAGAAAAGGTATAATGATAAAAACACTTTGAATTTTGCTCTTGATGAAAGACTCTCAAAAAAAAAAGAAAAAAACATCTAAAGAACACTACTTATCTTACCACGCCGCTGGGTAAATCCTCATGGGTTTACCTATTTTTGAAACACAGACTGACCCTTGTACCCATGTCAAAAAACAACACTACGCCTCTACACGTGGGTTCGATTCCTCTTCGGAGGGTGGCAGCCTCCCCCATGCAGCGATTGACATCTATACCTAACCGGGTAAAGGTAATCCTTTGGGGCCAAAAGGATATAAAGGTAATGTATCTTCAATGATTTCATAAGTGGTGCTGGGGCTCTTTTTTTCTTTTCCTATTTTATTCTCTGGGAAAATACTGACTAATTTTAGTATTTTATTAAGTTATTCAGTTGGGAAATCCGTGAAACATCCAGCTTTTGATCATTTTTCTCGATTTTTCTACACTTAGTAGTTATGTCACAAAAAATATTTCTTTTTTTTCTATTCGTGCTTACGAAAAAGTTTATATGTGTGTTATATATAATATTATATATATATTAATTTATTATATTAATTTTAAAATATATATATATATAAATAAAATTTTCTACTATGCGTATGTTGACATTCACGGGGAAACTTCTCAATGCTCGCCTGTGGAAAAAGGGGACGCTGGCAGGAAAATTATTTGTAAGGTCGAGGGGAGAAGGTGGAAAAAAAAGGAAATAAGGCTGGAGGTCGGTGGCCAGCTACGTGACTCGTGCACTTCTTTATGGATTTTGTGTTTTAATGTAAAAGAACAGCATTCCAGGCATTTGTGGTCCTGCCACAACCTCCTCTTGGGGGTGCAGGACTAGAGCTCCCCCTCTAAATATAAAGCCTTTTGGGGGCTGTTCACTTTGGAGGGGGAAGAAAGGGTTTCAAACAATATGCCCATTTGAAGTGGAAGGGGCATCCCCTTGTCTCTCTCCAGGGGTTCACACTACCCCCGTGTTTGCCGGTGTGGGGATCCCTGTGGGGTGTGGGGAAAGGGGTCCTGGGTGCATGAGTACACCCCAGCAGCAACACCCTCTTGGGTCCTTTTCCACAAGACGGTGGTCTGATCTCGGCCCGGTCAGATCAACGGGTGGTCTCCTTCGGGAGGGTAGGGGGAAGCTCAATGGGCCTGTTGGCACTCAACTGGTCCCGGGAGTGGCGGGACAACGGGCAATGGCTCGTATATCCCCTCACAAACCCCCGGGGTTTTTTAAAAATTATTCTAAAAAACGCTTCCCCTTGTTGGACTCGGGGGTGGGTGGGGGGTGGAAATGAGACAACCGTGCAATACCAGACTACGGCATCCCTGAGCCATACATGGCTTCTAGTGGGAAGCAAAAACCCAAAAGCTCTAAAGGACATAATCAGCCATTATCATGATAGGGATGTGATCCATCCATCCACAGGTCGGGGATCTTCCCAAATTCCCAAAGGGAAGACCTCAACCCAAAAATCCTGATGACCTTGAAAGGCCCCAATCCTTGATCTGGGTAACTGGGGTCCTACAGCCTAAACATATGTCCTGAGCCTTGGGTGCTCCAAACCAAAATAGGGTCAACCAGGCTAGCTGCAGGCTTTTAAAGTGGTTCTGTACAAAGGGACCAACACCGAGGTGTACCTTAAGGCCCACAAGGAAGCCAAAGGACCACAAATCCCAAAAGTCCCAACGGGCCAAAAGGGGGATCCGCCTGGGGCCTGGTTTGCTCTGCCAGGAAAGAGGCCCCTCAGGTGACAAGGGGTTGCTAAGAAGCGACCCAAAAGGAAGGAACCATATCTCCAAAAAAAGGGGTTTCCCACCATTTCAAAAAGCGAAAAAAAACCAAAAAAAATTCAAAAAAAATACAAAAGCCTCCCCAAAGACGATAACCCTCTTTTCGAAGACGATATGGGTTTTCCCCGTTGACTGCTGTAGTTCTGCAGTAGCAACCTTTGGGGGGTCCCCTAGAAAGGTGGAGAAGCAGCACGGGGGACCATGACTTTGCAGTTCCGAAAAGGGGGAAGCTGAAAGAGCCAAATTTGAAACTTATGCCCTTTAGTTCAACTGACTGGGCCCCCTCAGCTCACAAGTCTTGCTACGCAGCACAAAACCGAGAGATCAAGGGGAAAATTTAATGCACACCACCCCCTCCGGCTCCCCGCAGGGACCGGGTGCGGGAGGCCATCACATGCTAATTACTTGAGACTTCCCCGAGATCGCTCTCTCAAAACCAAATCCAACGATGTCAAAGGAGGGGGCCTAACTCCACCCC
>NW_023641532.1:0-5000 GCF_015228065.2 Penaeus monodon
AATTAAAAAATTAGCTTCATATGCTTCTCACTTAAATATATTAATCCACTCATACATATATAAAAGACAAAAGTAATTAGATATTATTAAGCATCTCGTAATGCGTCAGGTCCGCATTATACTTATAACTTATCGTAGAATAAAATCAACATAGATTAAACTCGGTATTCACCTTTAAGGGTTGTCAGTGTATCGAAAGAAGAAAATACGCTGCTTCTGCTCCTGTCTGGACCTCTTACAAACGCCACCAGTTCAGTTATCCAGAGCTATTTCCTTCCAAGTACCTCGTCACTTTTCATGCACGCTTTTTCACGCCACATACATATATATGCTCACAGATCCAAACAACCATAAGCAAGTCGTCAGTGCTTAAAGCTGTGGTTGTGTACTTGACAACACCCAACAATTATAATTACAAATTATCATCATCAGTATCAATAGCAGAAGTATAAACGATAGTTGGAAAAGTTACCATATTAATAATAATACCGTGATGGTATTAATTACGGTGCTAATGTAAGCAAAAATCTGACAAAATATCTATCTAAAAACGTAATTACATCAAAGAGGAAAATGCACAATGCACAGAATTGTTCACTTTAGTAACCTTAAGGTCACTCATCCCGAAACTGTAAATTATAATTCAGTTTTGACTAATACCTGGCGTTACTTATTTTTGGTCAAGAAATAGTCTGTATACTTATTTTTCTTATTAATCAATTCTCCGACTTCGTCTTGCATACGTAAGGTTTTTGCCAAGAATGGCATTTTACTTTCCTACTCAGTCGTGTGAAAGTATTCATTGATGCCAATGGCTCTGATATGCCATGTGATCCGAGCTTTTTAATCTTACCCCGCCATTTCCTTGCCATTTGTCATTTATTTATAAACACATACCATTTACATTGAAAGAAATACACAAACGTACTAGTCTGCTCTCTTTTCATTCACATGCAAATGCACACAGACAACACAGTGCACATGTGACATTGCACACGTAAGTTCACATAGATAGTCATTCAATTTTACTATTGCTATTTTCGTCTTTGTAGGCCCTCCTGTGATAAACCGTTTTTCCCAACCCCTGGAAGAAGATTTTACAAAAAAAAAAAAATTTTTTAAACCATTTGTTCCAGTGGTATTCTGGTGGACAGGCTGAGTTTGCTTCAAAATTTACCCTCTGTGGCAACGAATCCCCGGGATTTTACCATTCAGGCATGGGGGCTTGACGCGGGTCAGCAAGATTTGGACGAAAAAAGCTACCACTGCCCCCCAAACCCCAAACATATATATCCCTGACTTACAGTACTGAAATATAGGGTTGAAGAAGATTTGTTTGCATGTGGACCAAAATTTGGGAACGGAAAGGATCAACAATAATAAAGCTTGAACTTTGGGACTCTGAGATTTCAAAAAGGGTTTAAACATCGCCAAAGAAGTAAAAGATAAAATGAGATAATGGGTTTTACATGTCAAATGGGATCCAAAAAATTTTTAAAAAAAAAAAAAAAAAAAAAAAAAAAAAAAAATTATATATAATATAATATATATATATATAATAATATTATATAATATTATATATATATATATATAAATATACATATATATATATATTGAAATATATATAACCAAAAACACAACACACACACACACAACACACACACAACACATAATATATATATAAATATATTTTATATATTTATATATAAAATTTTATATATATATATAATATATATAATATATATATTAATCATCAAAAATACTTTGCGTAACAGAATAGATTTTGCATTTGTATTTTACGATATTCTCCCGTAAACAATAGGGCATAGTAGCTATAGCAGTTGATTCTTTTTTATAGGGCTTTTAAGCTTTTCTAAATAAAATATGGGGAAAAACCGCTAAAAACCATTGTTAAAGTTTTATAATTTTTCCTTGGGGCCGATTTCCGGGGTTTTGAAGGGGGCCCCCTTGATGGTCTAATTATTAATACTGATATAAATTAGGGTTTGGAAGGAACAAATCTTCCTTTGAAAGTCGTGTTTTTCCTAATTCCAAAACTTTGAAATTTTAATTAAAAAGTGTCTTATGCCCGGTGTTTAACATTCGCAATTTTTTAATATGTTATAACAATAATTAGAAATACAAACGCGGGAGTTAAATCAATGAAAATTCCTAAAAACAAGAGAGGCGTGTTGATTCGGATATCTAATATTTTGGTAAATTCAATAATTAACAAGGGCAGTGAATGTAAAACAAGATCGTTGTAAAGTGATCACATATTTCAGACGGTTCATATAGCACCCCAAAGTTGTCCTAATCGATAAGTTTTTCGCACTCCGACTTTTTAAATGGGTTTTCACGAGGGGGAGAGGGGGGAGTAGGCGAAGAGTGGGGGCAATTAGCTACACTTATCAATTGTCAATGCGAAAAAAACAGTATCAACTTGCTATTAAATATTTCCATTATCCGACCCGGGGGTATGCGAGTCACCTGAAGCGGGGTAATTCAAACAGGTTTTTATGTACACTCCCGGCATGTTGGATTGTAATAATGCAAGTATCAGCAAATGAAGTATATTATGTTTTTAATAAATACGGGGGAGGTAAATACATTTTTTCGAATTTATTAGTGTCAACAATAATGTTTGAAAAAGTTTAACAATTATCAGGCATATGTGGACTTCTACAATGAAATTTAATGCCAAATAATAAGAGAAAAGGAAAACCCACGGGACTGGGGTGCATTTGGGGACCATGGTGTGTGAATTTGAAAAAGGTATTTTCCCTTTTATAATACGGAACCGCAAACATAAAACTTGATGTTAATTACATTTCCACGATAATTTTTGGGCGGGGCAGTATTTGATCTAAGTGACCTGCTTTTTTTTCCCGGGAGGCGATCTTTTTTTCACTCAATTTGAGAAGTTTATAAATATATAAAATTATATAAGTGTGTGTGGTGTTGTGGTGTGTGTGTGTGTGTGTATGTGGGATGTTATGTGTATTTGTATGTATATGTGTATGTGTATGTGTGTTGTTGGTTGTGTGGTGGGTGTGTGGGTGTGTGTGTGTTTTGTTGTGTGTGTGTGTTTTCCCAATGCTATTGACCCAAATTCCATTTAGACGAGGTTTAGCAAGTTATACCCCTAATGTTACAGCCTAAATAATCATTATAAGGGAAAAGGCCAGATTTTTCATAATCTTTGCCTTTTTGTTTCCCAAAGCCGCTGCGAATCACCAATTCGGCATCTGCAATTTTTTTCTTTCTAATTTTATCTTTTGGGGGGAGGGGAGGGGGTAGGCGGGCATTTTTAAAATTTTATTTTGACTGACAGGGAACGATAAAGCCACTTTTCATTTTTTTGTCTCAATCTTTAAAAAAAACGGTATTTAATTCTAGGGCTGTCATGATTTTTTTTTTTTTTTTTTTTTTTTGACATGACAAAAAGTAACAATATAAAAAAACACGCTATTTAAAGAAATATAAGAGACAGCCCTGGCTGTATTAACCCCTTGCGTTTAGACAAAGAGTCAAAGACAATGCTTTTTTTAAATCTTTTTTTAAAAATTACTTGCGTACTTGCAGAAATAAAAAGGGATAAATGAGAGCCGAAGCATAGTCATTTTGTCTCTTAAAGAATTTTTTTTCTTTTTTTTTGCCACCATACGCTTGAACTCCGACTGTTTTGGTAATCATACGCATTCATGTATTAAACCACTTTTTTAACCCCCCGTTTAAGATTGTGTAACCACGGTTTAAAAAAGTGCTACAGTCGGAGAAGACGGATCAACGAACAAGTCATTTGGGGTTAAAAATCAAAATCAAATATTCCCAGAGATTTTTTTATACCCTAAAAATTGGGAGCAAGAAAACCCTTTGGGGGAAAACAAAAAACAAGGACTTCCAAATCACTGCAAAAAACCGATTGTTATATACAGAGCTCCCGACTGAGTTTTTTTACGGGAAAAAAATTTAACACAGGTATTTTTCCAGCTGTTTCAGCGTTCGAGATATGGGTATTAAATTTTTTTTTAAAAAGGGTTTAAAAAGATATTTTAATTTTATATAGCTCTGCAAATTTTTCAGAAAGGTCTTCGTAATTTATTCCCCAATAAAAAAATCCTCCCAAAAAAGACATGGGCCCTGACCTTTCACTGGAATGCTCAGATTGCTTTGACTGGTCCACTTCCACCTCTGGGAAAGCCACTGTTTGATTTAATTTTGTCCTCGGGGGGTACTGGTAAGCCAGTTTTTCCCCTGTCACAATTGCAGCAGAAAAGCTTTTAGAGTACTCGTCCCATTGTTTAAATTTCATTGAAAGATCTCCCCTTGTTTGTGCTGATCTGGGGCAACAGCCTATCGAGGGAAAACTTGCTTAAATCCAAAACTCTCCCTAGAATTGTGAGTGAGAACCCACAGACATGTTTTGGGGTATTGTACGATTCAGAATTATCATCTTCATGTCGGAACATTTTAATTTTTTCCACAAATGACGGGATGGCCGCCACTGTGGGCTCATCTTTAATTTTTTTTCTCCCCTTTGAACCCCCTTTCCGTTTTAGGGTTGATTTTTTGGGGCATTGTCACCATAAACTTGTTCCGAGGCTTTTTCAAAAAACTCTTTGAAGTAAATAGATTTTAAAAAGACAGATTTCTATAAATTTTTTATAAGTTTTAAGTGTTAATTGTTTTTTAATCCCCACTTTATTTACTATGTATTTTAGCCTTGTGTATACCAGCACAATCTTTTTTAGAGAAAAATATATTATTTTTTCTTTTTGCTTTCATTTCTCTCGTTTCTGTGTCCAGTAAAACATTTATTTTTTTAGCAGTTTTAAAGTTTAAAGAATCATATTTTTTAATAAAAGAATACAAAAGAATACAGTAAAAATTACACTCACAATGTAATTTGGATTTCATTGCAAGAAAAAAAAAAAGCTATTTCCTAATACCAACTATGTTTAAAAAATAATAAATTTTTATTTCATGAAAATATGAAA
>NW_023641533.1:2500-7500 GCF_015228065.2 Penaeus monodon
GTTGCATATCACACGCAGACTGTCACTCTCGTCTGGTGACGAAACCTAAATTATTAGGCTACCATCTCGCTGTGGGGTGATGCGAGGATCACGTTGACATACCTCAACTATTTTCCGATGTACTTCAAAAATATCAAGATCCATGATTGATACACCATCAGTGATCTTTACTACTCATATTTACCAGGTAAGATTTCCCTAGTGGATTGAGGAGGACTTTTCCCCTTCTTACCTGGTTTGGGAGCCCGGGAACCATTACAATTCCCATTCTTGCCCTTTGGAAGCTGGAAAGGTTCCAAAGTGACAAAATGGGATGTTCCAGAGGGAATGGTTGGGAGATTGCGTAGGTCGTCAGGGAGAGATCTTTGTAAATTTGTAGTAGTCATACAAATTAGAATTCTTCATTTCCTCACCCCTCCACCCACCATAGAGTCCAACAAGGGGAAGCTATAGTTGGTTCAAAATCTCCCAACAGCCACAGGGTAATGAGTAATATATGCAGCCACTATTACAGTACTGATGGCAGTCGCGGGACCTATGCGCTACCGACTGAATAGTGCCTGCTTGACCCTAGCCATATTTGACCAGCTGATTCACTTGACCACGCCTTATCGAAGCCACCCGTCTAACCAGAATAAAGGACCAAAGAGGTGTGTTACTAGCTGCAGGGCGCAGTGTGCAGCATCGCTTAACCTCCAGGACTCCTGTCTCCTGGTAATACGGGATGCACGCACGGAGTTCTTCCTGGTCCAAGATGGAATGAACCAGGGGTGGATGCACCATCCCCTCTCAAAGGCCTTGGTGCACCAGGAAGCCATTTTGTCTCATCCCTCACTGGTGACCCCTCCCGTATGTGTAGCCCTCTGGTCTGGCTCACCAGATCATTGGGACCTCAAGCCCCCCCACCGCAGCAAGGCGGCTTCCGTTAGGGGGGTGGTGTATCAAAACTAATGCCACAAGAAACAAAAGTTCTCTTCGTAAGACCACAAAAAAAAAAAAATCCTCCTTATGACAACATTTACCTCATCACCTTCGATAGACTACAAGCACCTCTCCATGTCAGATCCTCTTGTGCCATCCTTGGTTTAACCTTTAATACCTCTTTCGATTCCACTTGCATATCAATTCAAAGGCCGCCTTGGCAAGAAATACCTTACATTCGCTTTATTGATTTAAAAGTGCAGCCCCACGCATGAAGCTGCATCTATACAAATCACTGATTAAACCTTTCCTCACATACACACCACTTGCACTCACACAAACAGCATATACTAACAAACACATACACCAGCTTGTTCAGAATAAAGCACTCAGATGGGTCTATATGATCAATTGGGATCGATTTATTACAACATCTGAACTCCAGGAGGAAGCTTCTCTGCTTCCTCTGAACATCAAGTGGCGTAGGTTACTCTGTGCTTGGCATACCAGCTGGTTGCATAGACTTAACACCATCTCTCGTTCCGGCCGGAAACTGGGATTAGGCGATGATCTCTTTTCTTTGGCATGGGCGAAGAAGTGGATGCAGATATCTAAGCTTGGCCACATCCTTGAAGCCACCTCCTACTTCATTTTCACCTTCCCACTTCCCCTATCCCTTTGTTTTGTTCAGTTTTTGCTTTGTTTGTGTTTTCTTTTTCTCGTAGTTTGTTGTTACCTTTTAATTTCTTAAGTTTAATCTCTTCTTTCCCACAGCCCTCATATCCCCACTTTTAAATACTTTCACCTTGTAACCTGATGCTACATGACTGCCATAACTTCACCCTCACTATCTCATTGTCCTTGCCATAGCGTGGACCCAACATCCTGTATCCTTTCCCCACCATCCCACTGGTACCTTACATACCGAGAGTTGGCCGGCCTGCCCTCCATGCAGCCTCATGTGGCGGAGGGGAAACCCGTGTGCCCAAGGACACCTGCAACAAATGATTCAAGATGGCGCTGGGCTACCCCCACCCTTTTCCTCCTTTCAAAGAATCCACCACACTCCTTTCTCTTCTAAAAAATCATTTCCCTCCACCCCTATCCTTCTACTATCCCCATTCTTCCTTCCCACTTTTCTTTCCAAACTTTGTAACAAACTTTGTAACTGTGTGTTTACCAATAAACCACACTGTTGACCCTCAGATATATTAGTCCAGTTTAGCCATGAGTCTGTCACCCTCCTTGAAGCCGATCCCTACCTTCACCATTACCTGCCTTCGCCAAGAATATTGGTTGATAACCTCAACCGATGGCTGGCGTTGGTTGCTGTTACATCTGAGACGTCTTTATACTGGGAGTCAAAGTCAATGTCCCCATCAATGGTGGGGTCTGACATTGTGAAGTCTCACTGATTGAGGGATCTTCATCTATGGAGAGCCCCTGGTAGCTCTGACTTTTGTTGGCTTGGCTTTTCTCTTTTCAGGCTCTGTCTGTGTCTTTTTCCTTTGCTGGCTTCGCATGGGGAAGGTCAGCTTGTTCTAGCACTAACTGCATAGATGTAGCCTTTTTTGGCTATGCCTGTGAAGACTAGGCTACGGTTGGAGTAGGGAGGGGAGTTTCGTCCTGAAGAGGTGTCTGGTGTCAGTTGGGGAGATGCTTCCTCCTCTTAGGAGGTCAAGGAGCCTTTTCCTTTTGTTCTATCCCAGGCATGGGGTGCCTGAGAGAGGTGGAACAAAGTCTGGTCGCTTTTTAGCAACCTTTTGTCGCTTGAGGGCTGCCTCCTTCCTGAAAGAGTTCCAGACAAAATGTCTCTTGGCACAGTTTGGACATTTGACTGTTGTGTCCCTTTGTCCTTCCTAAGGCACACCTCGGTGTTGTGTGCCTTGCTAAAGACCCCGCATTTGGGCTTGGCCTTGCTGCTAGCCTGGTGGCACATAAAGCACAGGAGTGGCTCAGGCACATAATTTCTGAGGTTGTAGGAACCCCAGTTACCCAGATCAAGGGTAGTGATTGGGACCCCTTTCAGGGTCACCAGGACTTGCCTGGTTGGGGTCTTCCCTATCGACAATCGGGAAGCCCCCACGACCTGTGGGTGTGATGTGATCATATCCACATCATAAGAAAATGAGAAGCCAAGTAGCGCCACCTTGATTCTCCTGTCGCCGGGACTCATTGGTGTGAGACATTTTCCTCTCATCTTTAAGCTCCTTCCCTTCCTGCAGGAAATTCAGGGTAGCTCGGTCTTTAGGGACAATGACCATGCCCTAGTCTCTGGTAACCTGGTTTGACAACCAGATTTCTCTCTGCATCTCCAATGATTTTACCAGCTGGTAGGCTTTATCGAAGCTTTCAGGTCTAGAGGAAACCTTAAACTGTGGAAAACACCTAAGGGGTCCAGACTCTCCCTCTGAGTCTGTCTCCGGCCTAGGTCGTTTTGGACCGCCCTTTCGGCTTTGATTCTGGGCTTTGGTCCTAGAAGCAGCTGTTGGTTTGGTTGGTTCAGTTTGTGCTCCTATCTTGGTCAGGGGGGACGTCTGAGGGGAAGTCAGAGTCTCCCTGATTTAGGTATAGGTCTAGAGAGGCCAGCATGAGAGTCCATCTGCTGGACAAGCTCATGGACAAACATTTTTTGGGTGATGGGTTCTCTGTCTTGTACATTTTATGAGCAGGTCTGACAGAATCAACCTATGCTTTGGATTTTCTCTCGCCACTAGACGCCTCATAGTGACTGCTATGATCTTTGACTTACATGGTTCATCAACTTTTGTCTCGGTTTGTCGGGGCTTTTGTAGGTTGTTTGCCTTGAATTTAGCAGTTATTTCATTTCTTCACACCCCATCCACCATAGAGTCAAACAAGGAGAAGCTGTATGTTAGAGCTCATGTCTAACAGCTACAGGGGTGGCGAGAGGGTATATGCAGCTAATAGCCATTATAACGGCACTCACGGGACCTACCAACGGCGCCATGAGTGCTTGACCCTAGCCTCCCGAAGGAGACCAGCCGAATGACCTGACCGGGCCAGGACCACCAACTTGCTGGAATAAGGGACCAAAGAGGCATCTTGCTAGCCGCAGAGCATACTCATGCATTACATCGCTTAACCTCCTGGACTCCTGTCTCCACAGCGCACAAAGGTGCCACGCGGCAAACACGTGGGTAGGTGAAACCCCTGGGGAGACACCAGAGGGGATATCATTCCACCTACAAGATAGGCATCATTGTTTGGAAACATTTAGTCATCCTTCGTCAGTGAGCCAACCACAGAGAGGGAGCTAAGGTCCTGCACCTCTTCCAGGCGATTCAAGTTGCAAAAACTCGAGAGGAGGTAGCTCAGTGACGAGACTTTACCTTGATCCAAAACCTGTCTCGTGATCGGAGGCGAGACAGGAACCAAGCACCGCCCACTTCTGTGACATAATGGGAAGTGCCGCGATTGACGGCTAGTTGTTTTCCTTTATTGGTTATTTTTTTCGACTGATACACAGTATTTTGGAATATAATATCGTAGATGGCTTTGATATCTTATAATTGATTGTACTATAACATAAATCCCCAGTATAAATACAAATTTGAACGAAAAGCGAAGATAAGTGATTACCACCTATTCATTTCCTGTCACGTGATCCGTAACTGTCGGAAAAGACTATATGTACACACACACACACACACACACACACACACACACACACACACACACACACACACACACACACACACACACACACATATGTATATATATATATATATATATATATATTTATGTATGTATATATATGTAAATGTATTATATATATATATATATAATATATATATATATATATGTATATATATGTAATGTATATATTATATATATATATATATATATATATATATATATATATATATATATATATATACACATGTGTGTGTGTGTGTGTGTGTGTGTGTGTGTGTGTGTGTGTGTGTGTGCTTACATACATACATATATATATATAATATATATATATATATATATATATATATATATATACATATGTATAACAGACACACACACACACACACACACACACACACACACACACACACACACACATA
>NW_023641534.1:0-15000 GCF_015228065.2 Penaeus monodon
TATAAATTAATATAAAAATTTAATTTCTAAAAAAAAAATTTTATAATTTTTTTTTTGTATATAAAAATTTATTATTTTTTTTTGTATATTTTTATATTAATTTAAAAAACCCTTTAAATTTTTTATTAAAAATTATTATTAGTTTTTAAATTTTTATATATAAGTATAAAATATATATATTTATATAATAATATAAAATAATTATGTATGTATGTATGTGTGTGTATTTATAATTATAAATAAAATATATATATATAAATTATATATATAATTTTTTTTAATATATAAAAAAAAAAAAAAAAAAAACAAAAAACCCAAAAATATATATATATATATATATATATATATATATAAATATATATTTATAATAATTATTATATACATGCTAATCTACTGCATTTTATATACATTAAAAAAAATTTTATATCAAAAAAATAATTGAAAAATACAAGAGCCAATAGATAGATAATGATATTAATATGTATGTTATGTGTATATAAAATATATTATATATATAATATATATAATATATTATAAAATTTTTATATAATATATTATATATATAAATTATAACGATGCGTGTGTATGTTGTGTGGCCTATGGTGTTGTGTTGTTATGTGTTTGTGTGTTTGGGGGTGGGGTGTTGTTGTGGTGGGGTGTGTGTGTGTGTGTGTGTGTTGTGTGTGTGTGTGTGTGTGTTGGTGTTTTGTGTGTGTGGGGTGCGCCGCGCGTGGGGGGGGGGGGAAACCAACAGCGAAAAAACCCAAAGCTTGTATTAAACCTTTGACAACTGCAAAACCCTGATAAATTAGCTAAAGTGCTCCCTATAATGATCGATTTGGGGGCCATCAACTTCGGGGAAATATCATTATGACGTGGAAGGTACCTGTTTTCTGCTTCTTGGTAAAAAAGGTAACCGTAGAAGCGTATCAATGCTCCGAAAATAGGTGCTTTTTGGGCCAAATGGAACAACTTTTGAGAAATTACGTTTTAGCGACTCTATTCAAAACTCACTGTATTTATAAATTAACTTGCTCAAATTGCGCAAAAAAAAGAAAAAGTGAGACATTGGGTATAACTAAACATAAAAATATTTGGTCTAATGAAACCTAGTAAACCACTGAAAAAACTATAAAAATATGCGCTATTCTATATATGGCTTGTATAACCCCCCTCAATTGCCCTTTTTTTTTTGTTTTTTTTTTTTCTTTCTTTCTTTTTTTTCAAGCTGACCAAATGGGGTATCAAGAAAGTCTTATCTGTAATCATATTACACAGGAAAATATAACAAAAATTTTAATCCAAAAGGCGAGAGGATGCAAAAAAAAAAATCATCACACTTTTGGGGATCTGTCCAGATGCCTCCATCGATGGGTTTTCCCTGTAAGAAAATCGGATTTATCGCAGTCAAAAACCCCACTCAAAAAAAAACAATCCTCCAAAACCTGTAATCCAAAAAATTTTTTTATAAACCTATATGGTTTACACCTACCAAAACAAAAAAAAAACAAAAATAGGGGGCGCAGGCAAACAGCCCGGGCCGGGAGATGGGCGGTTTTGCAGGTAACAAACCCCTTTGGGCTGTGGGGACACCCAAAGTTTCTATATTTTTCAAATTTGATGGGGGCAACGTGACGGGGGGATGACTTTCTTCCCCCTTTTTCAGTTTAAGAAGAGGTTCAAAGGGGCTCGGGGACAAAGAAAAGAAGATTTGACGGGTCTCAAGGTGTGAAACGCTACTTTGCAAAAGATTATTATCTATATTCTCTCCACACTCCTTTTTTTTCTCGGGGTGACCCGCCTCACTTACAAGTTCTCCGCCGAAAAAGGAAATTTTTTGGAAAAAGCTAACAAAAATAAAAAATATCCTTCAAACTCCCGCCTTCAACCAAAGCAACCACATTCCCATAGAACTGCGGACTATTGAAACCCCCAATTTGGGGCTGCTTTTGCCGGTTCCTACTCCTCCTTCCCTTCACTCCTCCTTTCTTTCCCCACAACAAAACCCAAAAGGGGTGTATCACGGCCTTGAACCCGCCTTACCTCCGCTTTTCGCCCGCTTTTTTACCCTTCAAGGGGCAGCCCTTCAGTGGGCCAAGTTTTCCCTTTTGACGCTGACCCTCGCGTTCCGGCTCCCCGCGCCCGCTCGCGACTTCGAGTACCAAAATTGAACTTCCGCCAAAAAAAAAGGGTAAGTTTGGGCTCCCGAGGTCTGGGGTTTAAGGGTTAGTCCGTTAAAAAAAGCGGGAAAATGGTGTTGCTGGGGTTTTTGTAAAGAGGGGGGATATTTATGAAATTTGGGCTGATGATTTGGCGCCGTGTGGCTTTGGAATCGTTTGGGTTTTTTTTTGACCTGTGTCGGTTTGGCAGTTTTTTTTTTTTTTTTTTTTTTTTTTTTTTTTTTTTTAGACGAAAGATTGGTTTTTCATTATTTTGTAAGTAAATTTTTGACTTTGAAACACCCCTTCATCGGTAAAAATAGATATCCGATTTTGAAGTTATACGCAGAATATGCAACCTGGTTTTTGATGTTATTGAAAGGGCTGTTGATTTTCCTTATTCTATTTAAATTCCCTTTGTTAAAAAATAAGAACATTAGGGTTGTCTTTCTGTTTCCTGTGTTGCCTAGTGGGCTATGTTGCTTATTATAAAGAATGATTTCTAAATTTCAGCATTTTTTACATTTACATTTTATCAATAAAGTACAGCCTTTCCCAAGTGATTTTATTGTTTTCATTCTTATTTTTGCAGCAAAGTACAGATGTTCATGTTTTAAAGCATTTTGCATAAAATCTTCTTAGGCTTTTTAAAAGACAACTGAAATATATAATTTCTCTCTTTTTTAAAAACCCCTTTTTTGCAACCTCTCGAAAATGCAGTCATCTGGTAAAAGAGGAAATAATTGTTTAGCCCGATCAGCTGTGTAGGTCTATTGTTGTCTGGATTGTGTTGTGTTGTGTGTTGTCTAATGTGTGTGGTGTCAAATTGTGTGTGTTGTTGTGTCAAATTGTGTTGTGTGTGTGTGTCAAATTGTTTTGGGGTGGGTGTGTCAATTGTGTGTGTGTGTGTGTGTCTAATTTTGTGTGTGTGTTGTGTTTTTCTAATTGTGTGTGTGTGTGTGTTTCAAATTGTGTTGGGTTTTTGTGTGGTGCAAATTGTGTTGTGTGTGTGTGTGTGTTCAATTTGGTGTGGTGGTGTGTGTGTCTTTGTGTGTGTTGTGTGTGTTTGGTGCAATTGGGTGGTGTGTGTGTGTGTGGTTCAAATTGGTGTGTCAAATTGTGTGGTTGTGGGCAAATTGTGTGTTGGTGTCTGATTGGGGGTTGTCTGATT
Organism: Penaeus monodon; assembly: GCF_015228065.2. Taxonomy (NCBI): domain Eukaryota; kingdom Metazoa; phylum Arthropoda; class Malacostraca; order Decapoda; family Penaeidae; genus Penaeus; species Penaeus monodon. Next base: position 3,331 of record NW_023641534.1, read on the forward strand.
GTGTTTTTGTGTGTTGAAGGGGTGTGTTGGGGGTTCTGATTGTGTTGTGTGTGTTGTCGTTTATCTATCTTAGCTTCCTGTGTATGTCGTTTATCCTTTGTCGTTTGTGTTTTTACTTTTTTGGATTTTGAGAATTTTGGATGTATAAATATTAGAAAATTTAAAAGTACTGTAAGAATCTTGTAGGGTTTTTTTTTCAGTTTTTGTAATAGATGTGATCAAAATTTGGGGGGGTTTTTCTGTAAAAATGCCTGACTACTGGGGTGTACAGCAACTACTGAAATTCATACATGATTTTTTATGATATTTTTTTTTTCGAAACCTAACATTGTTAACATAAAGAAAGATTTCCTTTTTGCAACCATGCTTTTTTAAATGAAATCTGCAACAAATATTAAGTTCTTTTTTTTTCCCCTGTGTTGTCATTTTTAAAACTTTTACAAAAAATCATTTATTAACAAATATTATTGCTATAATTAAAACTCAGTATAATTATGTTTGTTTGCAGTATTATTCCATCTTTTATAGTTATGATGTATTATTTTTATTATTGTTATTGATTATATTTGATTAAATATATTATTTAAAACATTGTGTCCTAGGTTTTAAAGAATGTGTTTTTACCAACTTTTAGCTTTTCCCACCTAAACCACACTAACCACCTCCCCTCCTCCCTAAAAGCAAAAATGAGATCCTCAGGTTCATGACGACGCATGATGTTCCGTTGGTACCCCCCAAAATCAAAAGCAAAATTCCCCCGCCAATGTGCTCTTGGCTGCTTTATTAAAAAGAGGCACACAGCCACGGGTGAAAAGACTGGGGAATTTTGTCAAAATTTATGTTTTTAGTAGGGAGTTAAAGGTTATTTAGAAAAAAGAGTTCTCTCTCTCTCTATCTATCTCTCTCTCTCTCTCTATCTCTCTCTCTCTATATCTCTCTCCTCTTCTCTCTCTCTTCTACTCTCTCTCTCTCTACTCCTCCCCCCCCCCCTCTATCTCTCTCTCTCTCTATCTCTCTCTCTCTCTATCTCCCCTCTCTTATCTCTCTCTCTCTTCTCTCTAACTCTCTCTCTAAACTCTCTCTCTACTCTCTCTCTCTCTCTATTTTCCCTTCCCCCCCCCCTCTCCTTTTCTCTCTATTTCCTCTCTCCTCTCTATCTCCTCTATCTCTTCTATCTCTCCTATCCTCTCATCTCTCTCTATCTCTCTCTCTCTTTTTTTCCCTTTTTCTTCCCTCCTCTCTCTCTCTCTCTCTCCCTTTAGGCGGGTAGGGATGTTTTCTGAAAGTTTCCCGTTTTTGATTGTATTTTTAGATATTCAGTAGCCAAAAAAACTATAAAGTAATATGAAATCACAACATTAAAACAAAAAAAATTTTCTATTTCATATTGTGACTATTTTCATATAAAGTAATTTTTTTTGTGCTTTTTAGCATTTGGTCATCATTTTTTGGGTGAGAGTGAGCTTCATCTTGCCCTAGCAGGATAATTTTTTTTTCTCTGTTGCAGTTTTTGGGAAGGGTTTTTCCCAATATGGTTTGCACACTGTTTTTGAACTGTATATGTAGATAAACAAAACTTATTATAAAAAGATTGGTGAAGAAGTGTGAAAAAATTAGAAGAATTTTAAGGAAAAATAAAAGGAGAGGGGGTTTATAATAAATATATATAATTATAATTAAATTTATAATAAATTATTATATAAAAATTTTAAAATATATATTAAAAAAAAAAAATTTTTTTTAGGAAAACGTTGCAAAAAATTCCCCATGGCCAAAAAAACAAATTTTATTATATTTACCTCTTTTGATATATTCAAAATCCGATACTTTTAAAGATAATTCAATAGATTGTTTTAATTTTTTTTATCAAAACAGGTTTGGTTTTTTTTTTTAATTATTATTATTTATTTTTTTTTAATTTTTTAATCATAATCTTTTGTATTTACTAAAATATTTTTGGTATTTTTTTTTTTACAATACATTTATTATATAGTTCTATTTTTTTTGTATAAAAATATTTTACTCTTTTCTTTTTTTTTTTTTATGTATACCCGTTTTCCCTTTTATGGATTTTTGATATTTAGTTAATAGGTGAATTAATGTAAATGTTGTTAAAAACTGTTTTTTGATTTTATTGCGTTATTATTCACATATCATTATGTATTTCTAAGATTTTTTCAGTTTTTTTGTTTTCCCATTTTTCTGCTTTTTTTTTTTTTTTTTTTTTTTTTTTTTTTTTTTTTTTTGTTGGGGTTGTTGTGTGTGTGTGTTTTGTGTGTGTGTTGTGTGTGTGTGGTGTGTGTGTGTGTGTGTGGGGGGTTTTGTTTGTGTTTGTTTTTTGTTGGGGGTGTGTGTTTGTGTGTGTGTTTTTTTGTTTTGTGTTGTGTTGTTTTGTGTGTGTGTGGTGGTGTGTGTGTTTTGTGTGTGTTTGGTTTTTGTGTTATTTTACCATTCACTTCATTATCCTTTTCCATACCCATATGAAATGCAATGGCCACAAGAATCACCACTCCAGCTCCAGCTGATATTTAAGGTTTCGAATTTTGTCTATATAAGAAAGAAAAAAAACATACCAAAAATCCAAAAATGCATTAATTTTTATTTAAAACTATGATTCCATTTTGCCCGGGAAATTAAAAACCCGAATTTTTTTTTGTTTCTAATTGTTAATTTTTCCCTTGTAGTTATACTGGTTCTGTAGTATAACAAAATGACTGCTTTTTTTTCATTTCATGATTGTGAATATAAAATCTTTTTTTCTCTTTTTAAAAATTTTCTATCCCAAGAATAACTACAAATACAACTACACACACTAACTTGTCAAAAGGTCTTTGCAAAAATGTACGCAATGATGTGCGCGAAGATCTGTGGGGGAGGGCACGCCACCATCGAAAAGAGAGTGGCCCAACACTCTAGCCCCATGAATAATGGGCCGGCCCCAGGGGTCGGGGTTTTTTTCAGGGATTTGGGCTGTCAAAAAAGCAAAGGAACTGGCATTGGGGGGTATGTCGGGTAGAAAGAAAAAAATTTAAAAAAGGGAAAACAAGGAGGGAATTTTTTGGGTTTTTTTTTTTTTTGTGTTGTACCAATGAATTGTTGGTTTATTGTTTCTTTTCATTGTTTATCATTACTTTTGCTTTATTTGTTTGGGGGTGGATGGTGTTATATTTTTTTTTGATTTTGATTAGGTTTTTTCTGTTGTTATCTTGAGGGTTCTTATTGATTATGATGCATATATGGGGGCTGTCTTTTGAAGATTTATTGCTAATAGGTATTTGTGTTTTTGGTATTTTTCAGTTGTAAAATAGATGTATTGATTATTTAAAAGTGTATTTTTTTTATGCTAAAAAAAATTGTAGTTAGCAAATTCTATTTTATGTGCTTTATAATTGACTTTGGGGGTTTTTTTGATTGGTAATGATATCATTTCTTTGGCATGTGGTCTGTTGATCCTTCTCAAGTTTCTGCCTATTATCTGATTTTTATAGATTTACTCGGTATTAGATTTTTGAATTTTTTTTTTCAAGTTTATTGTCACCGTACCCATACTATTTTTTTTTTAAGCAAACCCTTATGGTATTGCTGGGTGTTCCATGCTGCACAAAAAAGGCCTTCTGGGAAGCCTTTTTTTTTTTTTTGGTAATTTTTAAAAAGTGAATTGTGTTTTTCCCATAATTGAAGGGTTTGTTGAGGGGTTCTAGTGAAAGGAAAGGAATCCCGCTGGAGTAACGAATTCCATGTTTAAACAAAAAAAGGCAAAAAAAAAAAAAATTTTGGTGGGCACCCACAAGGTTTGAAAAATTTTTTTTTTTTATTGTTTATTTTTTATTAAATTTTATAACGAAAAAAAAAATAAAATGAAAAAAATAAAATTTATTAACAAAAACAAATGATATAATGATTTATAGAAAAAGATAAAAAAATAGTATATATATAGATATATAATATAAAATTTAATAAGATGTAAGTACAAAAAAATTAAATGATAATATAATAGATGTTATAGATATATTTTTCAAAAAAATTTTTCTCAAATTTTTTTCGGGGTAGACTTCCAAATCTCCCCATTGGTTCTCCAAACGTGCAAAAAAATAAGTATAGTCTGCTTTTTTAAACTAAAAATTATAGTGTATTATTTAAAGTTTTTTGAAAAAAAATTCTTTTTGTGTTTTTTTTACTTTTTCTTCTTTTTCCCAAAAGATAAATAAGGTGGGCATCATATAAATTTTTTTTTTTTATTGTACTTTATACTGAAACATTTATTTTTTTTTTTTTGCAGAGAAAAGAAAGTCTTCTTTGAAAAATTTGAAGCTAAATAACATACTGAAAATAAGAAAAAGCTCCTATGTTTAAATTTTTCAAAAAGTAATGATATTTAAGAATACTGTAGAATAATGCTTAAATGCCATTTAGTTTTTTAATAGTGTTATACTAAATTTCTTGGCCCACTTTAAATGTTAATTAAAGTTTGTTTTTTATCTATTTTTGTCAAATTACATTTACTTTTTTTTCTTTTTAACACAGTAAGCATTTGTTTGTGACAATTTAAAAGAAAAATTGGTATTAGTATAAAGGAAAAATTCTAATTCTTATATTAACAAATTAAGGCAATAAATCTTTTTATACCCCAAAACTTTTGGGTTTGTTCCTTATCTCTTCGTTTTTACTGAAGAGCACTGCTAAAACATAATTATTAGATAAATTTTTTAGGGAATTTTTCAAATTCACGTAGATAACAAGTGGTCTTTCTTCTTTCAATTTCCAATCAAATTTTTATTCTTTTTTTTTAGTTGTCGTACCACACGATGGTGTCTTCCCCAGTTTGAGATCAACTCCATAAAAGCTGAAAATTTGAAATGCATCTTTTTCAACTCTTCAATATTATTAGTAGGCCACAGCTTTTTTAACCCCCCCCCCCCCCTTGTTCCCCTGAGCTTTTTGTCTGAAAAGGGAGGGTTGTACCCCCTGTAAAAGGCCACCCTTCCCCCCTACCAAGAAAATGATTTTACGTGTTAACCCCTTTTTTTATTTTGCATTTTGGTTTAATTAGATAAAATTAAAAGTAAAAAAAAACCTTTCAATTCATGCTATTTTGGTTATTTGTGTCTGGGTGGTAGAAAACCCCTTTCAGGGGGCAAACTGAGAGAGAACCATGTACCTACACTATTATTGGTGTTTCTTCTACATTACCTGTTTTTTAAAATTTGTCTTTTTTTTATTTTTTTTTTACATTTGCTTTTTCTGGTTTTGTTTTTTTAAAATAATGTTTTTTCATTGGATACAATTTTCCCCCTTTCTTTGGATGAAAAATTTAATAATTATGAATGTATCAGTATCACTTACAAATAAAATATTTTTCCTTTTTCCCCTTTTTTTCTATCTCAAGGGAGCTCTGGGGAAACCAAACCCATATCCTTTTTGCCCCCCAAAAGGGGGAACGCTTTGTTGGGCTGGCGACCTGTGTAGTGGCTGTGGGCAAAGGGAAATATTTGAAGTGAGGGGATAAAATTACACAAAGATAGAAACAACTGTTAGGGAAATTGGGTTTCAGCATAAAAGAAAAGTTTATAGAATAAATTTGAGGTTTTTATTTTCACTTTTTGATGTTTCCTTTAATAAAAATTTGATTTTAATTGAGGCAATCGGGGATGCCGTTGGTCTCTTTTTATATAATTTAGGAAAGGGTATTTATAACTATACTTTAGATGTATTTGTTCTATTGAAATGACTCAAAAAAAGGGTTACAAATTAAATGAAAATTCTTCTATATAAAAAACCTTATTCTTTTCACAACATAACACTGTCACCTTAAAAATTCCCCTTCCCCAAAAATTAATTGAACGACAAAGGGAACCCCATCCAGGGGCGGGGCAGGAAAAAGGGCCCACCCCAACCAATGCAAAGGAGAATGTTTGGAGCTCTCACCCCCCTTGGGTGGTCCTGGATGCCTCTGGCTAAAGGCTATGGTTTGGGCATGCTGGTTGAGATCTTCTGTGGCATTCGTCCGGGTGAAGTCTTTCTGTAATCTCCTTTTTTTTCTTATTTTTTTTTGTATTTTTTTTTTTCTCTCCTCTCTTTGTTTTATTAATTTTCTTTTTTATCTCCTTTTTATAATTCTATGCTTATTCTTATTTACTTATTTTTTTTTTATTTTTCCTTTAGATTTATTTCCCTATTTTCATCCTTATTCCCCTTTAACTTTTTTCCATTTTCTTATCAGTGGTCATATGGCCCCATGTCCCCGGGGTGGATGAAAACAGATGGGCCAGCAATTTGGGCAGGCTTCGGGGGCCTTGATCCTTCGTTCTTTGCCCCGGGGTTTGAGACCAAATGATGACCTTATGGACCATTGCCGAAACAGGGAACCCATAATGATTTGTCAGTTTGGGGTTTTTTAAAATTTCAGTAACTTTCTCATTTTTATGTACGTAAGGGAATGTTTGATCATATTTTTGTTGAAACTGATTTTTAGTCTTTTTAAATAAGAAATAAAAAATCAAAAGGTATCTTTGAAATATTGGGAAACAAGTTAAATTCTGGTATCTTGTAATGTAAACCTTTTTTCAAAATTGCCCCTCCCCTTCCCCATGTTAAAAAAAAAAATGAAAGGGAAAAAAAGGAGGGTGGGACCTGAATGAAGAGCAAAGTGAAGAAGAGAGAGAGAGCGAAGAGAGGCCGAGAGGCTGAGGAAAGCAAAATTTAAAAGGCACACTAAATATTATGCAACCCTTTTACAGGCTGACCCCATAACCCTTCTTGGGGCAGGAACCCGAACGAACACATTTGGAAATGAAAAAAAAGGGGAATCACTTATCTATGAACCGATCAAGGGTTTGTAATAAAGTGACAAAGATAACAATTTTGTATCTACCCTTTATTTTTGTTATGAAAAATGGGTTTTCACATTGCGTGAAATAATTGCAGGGTTTTTGCATTTGAATGGTTTTTTCATTGTTCCCAGTTTGCCCGGTTTTTGTAATTTCAAAACTTTTTTGTTTTTAGTTGGTGATATCCGCTTGTTTTTTCCCTTTCGTAAAACCAAAAACAAAATTCTTCCTCGTAGTTCATTTTCTTTCACTTCCCTCAGAATTTTTGTTGTTTTAAAAAACTTTTTAGAAAACTTTAACATCTACTTTTTTTTATCATCCTCATTGAAGTGATGCTTTTAAAAAAAGGAAAGGATTCTGCCCTGTAATTAAACCAAAAGAAAGGGCCAAAACATTTATAAAAAATTTTTTCCTGCTTCAAAATTCTCTCTGCACTTCAGTTCTTGTTCTTTATTTCCTTTTTGATAATTTACTCTCCTCTTTGTTCTTGTTGTTTTTTTAGTTTACGAAAACCCTTGCCCGGTGCTTATAAAACTCCGGGATATAAAAAGTAAATGTTTTCTTTCTACTTGTGTCAAATATGTGTAATATTGCAATAGTGCCCAGCCTTTGAACTTGGAAATTTTTAAAAGGACTTTCTTTTTTCCTGCCTTAAACCGCTTTTGTTTTCCCCCCTCCATATTTCATATTTTTTGACACGGGGGATGACTTTTTTTTTTATTCTCATATTTATGTTTTTTTTTTTTTCAGATTTGTTTTTTCAAGGAAATATTTTTAGCTCTTTTTTTTTTATTTATTTTTTTATTTTATTTTATTTTTTTTTTTTTTTTTTTAAATTTGACATTTTGAAACAAACATACTTTTTTTTTTCATATAAAACTACAACTTTTTTCTATCTTTTCAGTGAAGCTGGGAAAAGCTTTAGGGTAAACCCCATAAGGGCTTTGTAATAGAAAATGAAAAAATTTGATAATCAAAAACCATTAGAAAACTTATGGAGCAAAGTTATCTTCCCTTTTTTAAATTTCACAGTAGTTCTTTTTTTTTTCTTATTTTTTTATTTTTTTTTCTTTTTGAGGGTGCAAGAGTAAAAAGATTGCTTTCTTTTGATTTCTTTTTCATTTGGTTTTGTTACTGATATCTTGGCTGTTCGTTCAGTAGGTGTGAAAATTTTTTGTGCTGTTTTTTAAAGGAAAATTTTTTTGCTATTAGTTCTGAAGTATGAAGTTCAGATTTAAACTTTCTGAAAATCAGATAGTCACCTTGGCCAAATGGTACAAAAGAATAATCAGTTTATCTGTATATAATCATATCAGTGATGGTTTTTTCTTGGTAGAAAAGATTGACTTAATGACCTGGTACATTTATTTTTTATTGCAAAGGTTTTATATGTTTTTGTCCATATTTGTCAGAAAAATGTTTTTCAGTTGCCTTTTTTTCTATTGTTCCTGTTGTTTGAGAATGATTTTGAAGGGGAAAGGGTAAAAGAGAGACGGCAGTCAGACGACCATTTAATTTAAAGGAGTGGTTTCCAAGAGGGGGAAAGTTAAAGAAAAATTTTTTTATTTATTTTTTCATTATTATTTTTTTTTTTCTTAAACAAAACTATTGTTTGTTAAGCCCAGTTTTATTGTGATTTGTCATTTTTTCTGAGCACAGATATAGATTGTTTAAAAAATTTTGGGGGAAATACCTTATAATTTTCATTGTTAGAAAAGAAATTATAATGCTGGCCTCCAAAGTTTAAAGTACATTCATATAAAAAAATAAACATATATATCCTTAGCTAAAATTTTTTAAAAAATTGCTCTAAAATAAAATCAAAAAACTTTGCAAATGGTGGGGGGAAACAATATATTTTAGATTTAGGTCATGTAAAAAAACTAAAGGGGAAAAAACAAAAAAACCAAATTGTTCATCTACTTTTTTTCAGTATGAATCCATTACTTAACCCTCACGTAAAAATCCAAAATCCCCCTACTTTCCCTAAAATCCCGGAGTTTTTCCTTTGCAGAGTTTTTTAAAAGAAGTCACCTTCAATGAATAATATCACTATATGAAAAATTGTGTTATATTGTATAAAATGCTTGCATTTTCAAAAATATCATTCTTTGAAAAAGTATTCTTTTTTTCTTTAAGATTAGACAAAGATATTATTCCTAAATGGGAAAAAATCATTTTATAAGAAAAAAAAATCTAAAAATAATAAATTTAAATGGAATAAAGAAGTGTTCTGAGAAGGAAAAATTAAAAGGGATAGAGAGGAGCCAAAAGTCTTTCCCAAATATTTATTGGGACCGTAAAAAAATGCAAAAGAAAATTTTTTGTTAGTGTAGATTTTTTGAAAAGTTCAGAAAAAAGAAAAAAAAACCTTACAAAAAAACAACCCGAAATAATTTAAAAATATCTACACCTAAAATCACAGAATTAAAGAACTAGGTCTTCTAGTTTATGGTCTTGTGCAAAATTTCTTTCAAGTTAATTCTTGTTATAAAAAACCATATAAGCAAAGGGGTTTTAAACCAACTAGAGCAAAAATAAAACATGTTCCTTATTTCAGTTATATTTTTCAAAATGGGAAAAGGGGAGACTACAAAGAGTTTACTAGCATAGGCTTTAATGTTGCTACAGATAAAAAATATTGGAATCATATTTTTTTGTACTTTTTTTTTTTGTAGTTTAGTTTTTTTCTAAATTGAATCCCAGTGCTTAATTTTAAATATTGAAAGATAAAAAAAACTTTTTGTCATTCACAAGAAAGTATTGTGATAAACAGGGGTTCAGTATTCTCATACATGTTCAGATAAAGTTCTTTACCACAGTTTCTACAAAGAGGGGTTTTAAAAAAACAAATATTTCTTTTCTGATTTCATAATACCCTTGACCTTTTGTGTTTTAACAATCCCTCCAAAAGTAGATATGGCCACCTTGATACGTATTTTCAAAGTGAATGCACATACTTTGCTCCCTAACTTCAAACTTGTTTGCTCATTGTTGTCTATTTGCCCTAGTGATACCTTCCCATATCATAAATAAATCTTTATTGATCATATTCTTTGGGAGAAAATTTTGTTTTTTTTTTTTTAAAAGTTTAAAAGAAGTCAGGGTTTGAGGTGAGTTTGAACTGGGGAAAATTTCATTGTGGCATGTTATCAAAAATGTAAAATAAATTACAGATTCTTTTTTTTTGTACTTTTTACTTCCAAAAAAAGATCCATCTTAATTATTCTTTCCCCCCCAAATCCCTTCTCTTGTTTGGGGTTCTTAGGTATGGGGCTGAGGCCAATGGGGGGGATCACCCCAACCTTGGACCTCGGGCCTCGTAATTTTGCGGGTCTTTTCTTCTTTCCCCTTTTCCCTTTTTTTTCTCTTCTTCATTTCCATCCCTTATCCTAAGCTACCCCCCCATCCCTTGCCCGTTTTGTCGTGGGGGGCTTAGCAGGCGAGACGGGGGACCCAATGAGGGAACTCCCCCCCCTTGGGATCAGCCCCGACTCAACAAATTTTGCTGGTATTTTTTTTCCCTTTCCCCCTTTTTTCTTTCTACCCCTTTCCCCCAAACCTTCTGCTATCCCCCTTTCCTAAGGTGTAGAGCCTGCTAAAAGGGGAAATGAAAGGCTGACTTTTCCAGCCCTGAATGGCCTGGGGGAGCCATGGGCACATATTCCCCTGATTTGTTATCTCCCCTTAACCCCTAAAGGGAAAACCCTGGGGGTGGACTTTTTTCCCCCCAACTAACCCGGGCTTACCTTGCCAAAATAAAAATTTATCCCCACTATTGGGGGCAATGAGGCTTGCCCCTTTATAAAATAGCCCCAACGATGTAACCCACCAGTTTCCCGACCCCCTCCTTTGACCAGGGCTAAAACTTTGCAATAACTACCCCTCATAAATACCTACTAGTCGTACCAACAATCAACCCTTTAAAGGAACATTTCCCTCTCCCACTCTAAATTTAAACACCTCTACCCCCACAACCCCCAAACACACCACCCCACCCTCCCTTATTAAATACCTTACGCCTTTTTGCCCCCCTCCCCATAACACTCCCTCCCTTAACCTACCCATCTTGCACGCCCCCCCCCTTCGACTACCCCTTCTCTCAACAATTTTTAAATCCCCTTTTCACGCACCAAAGGGGACCGTTTTTTTCGTGACCCCTCCCACACTCCTACTCTGAAAACACCCTTCTTTTCCAAAAAAGTCTCCAAAAAAATAGGAAAAGTCCTTTCCCGTAGCCGCCCACCGCTCCCCGTCTTGTCACAGTAACTCCAAAAACCAAGCTATAGCAAAAAAACTAACAGACCTATATGGAAAACCCCACCTTTGGGAGAACCCCATCCAACCCTAAATATTGACCGGAACGTTTAAATCCCCCCAAAAAATTGCCCAATCTATACAAGACGGGTAATTGTGGAGATCACTTGCCTTCTCACAGACTATGGCAACTCAGTAAAATCTACCTTTTCCCCCCAGGTCATCGAAGAAACCCACAAAAACCAAAATTCCCTTTCCGTAGGCATGACCTTCCCTTTAACATCTACAAGGGGAGAATCCCTCCCTTTCGTCCTACCAAACCCCCCCCCACGTCAGTGCCAAAATTGTTGGCGTCTAGGACACCCCCAAACATTCCCTTCCACAGCCAAAGCCCACTATGTGCCCAATCTGGCCATACCCCATCTAACGCCTGCACAAACCGCACATGTCCAAAAGTGGGGGCCCCCCTAATTATTTTTAAGGGGTTGTCCCACCTATAATTTGAGTCTGAGGTAGCAAAATTCAACTTGGGCTCACACACTGAAGCCAACAAAAACACTCGACGTGGTTTTTTCCCTTACTCCTT
>NW_023641534.1:20000-41395 GCF_015228065.2 Penaeus monodon
ACATATATATAATATACAATACATGTGTGTGAATATCCGACATGACAGAAGAAAATTCTGACTTTCCTGACTGTTGCGTGGCCTTGGATAATTTTAAAGGGAGGCCGATTAATCTCTATAGTGATTCCCTCCAGCGCCTCCATGAAGAGGCAGGCCAGGACTGATCTGATGATACTCTTTCCGTGATCTCGTAGTGTCCAGTATAATTGATTTCTTCCAAGAGGACTGAGATTTTGCAGTTCTGAATTTCACTTACACGATCAATTCATTCAGGAATCATAAATATCCCTGAGATTTTCCCTTTTGAAAATCAAAAGAAAGAGAATTTAACGACAGACCAAGATCAGACCCGAAGCGATTGGCTGGTATTTTAGCAATGCGGCAAAAAACGCCAGTACACTCGGTGAAAAGATATATCATATAAGCCGTGTTCCTGCTCACCTGTACTCTTTCTATCGCTGAATGAAAAATATGTAACAGATATAGCCCCAAGATTGTCATTTGCTCACGTACCATCTAACGGAGGAATAAAGTCAAAATTATCTGTTACACGATGTATACCATATGAAGGGTAGGGGCGGCAGCTCCCCCAAAAGGGGGGTGGGAGGAAAATTGCCCTATCAATGTGTCACCAAAGCGTGGGGCGCCCCGGGTCCCCTGCCGGAATATACCGGGTGAAGAGTTTGCAGACCAGGGGGTGACTGCCGAAGCTCCCTATTTACTAAAAATGTGCGTAATAACGAAATTACTGGAAGTTATACTTCGATCGTTCGCTTTTACCCCATAATTTTCCTGATACTTATGCCCTCCCATTTATCGGGGCAGATGTCGTAGCTGTGATTCGTTTGCGAATGAGAGCAAGGTTCGATCGAAATAGAGCTTTCAAAAGAAATAGTTTTCACCCGGGAAAACGGCGTTAGGCGTCATTTCCAAATTTACCGTAACTTTTCATATTTCATCAGTTACCAGTTACTCTGAATGCTACAAATTTGCTGAAATATACAGTACATTCAAACAAACTGATCTAAATCTTCATCTATTGCAATTCCATGGGGGACTGGTATTGGTTTTTACTTTAAAACATTTACATAGATTTGTCTTGAACAATATAATTTCTGTGGTCCCTGCCTAGGAGCGTCATTTCAGTTTTAAATTGGGGGGGAGGTGAAAAAAATAGCTACTCTAGAGCCATTTAAGCTATAACCCATATGCAATCCTGTGGGTAATAACTAATGATCAGGGGATCATAAATTTCTTTATGTAAAAGTACAATTTTTATAGAAAGGGGTGAGCAGTGAGCACTGGTGACAATCTTTACCGTACCGGGTGATGCTTGATACATATTCATAAGCAAACATCTGCTGTTGAACTTTATTGGCTAACAATTAAAAGTAGATTATCGTAACAAATATCATTATTAGGCCTTTAAAGATTGATGATAAATTCTATATTTTCTTCGAAATTTGAAACGATAAAAACAGAGCAAAAATGTAAGCAAATTTTTGATCCTTCCATAATTTGAATTTTGTCAGAATCAGAAGTCGTTCACTATCTACTTCTTTACGGTGAAAAGGGTAGCGACGATGGGCTGAATCATCCACTAATTCACCTAGATCAGTGGTTCCCAATGGGGAAACGCGAGTTTTTTCTTGGGTCCCCGGGATTGACAGCCACTGAAGAAAAACAAATTTTTAACAACGTTTTCTCTTCCTTTTTAAAATTTTTACTGAAATTGGGTGTGTTAGCAATATAAACCTAAATAAAAAATTAATAAAAAATGACTAATATAAAATTGTTGGATTTTTCAACTTTTTTACACGTTTGAGTCGCTAGTCCCCGATTAAGACTGTATTTAGGGTCGCAACCAAAAAAAGTTGGGAAAAACAATCTAGATCATAGGGTCCCAAGTGGTCGGTGAGAAATGGCGACAGGATGCATTAGGAAACAGTTAATATATATATATATATATTATATATATATATATAATATATATATATATATTATATATATATTATAAAGAAACTAAATAAATTGGGTTTACTTAATTTGACTTTATTTTAATATATCTTTGTGTTTATTTTTCTTTTCAATTTGAAGCAATACCAAAAAATTGCGTGTTTCGCATGTACATATGAGGGGAGGGGGGTGCGTCGGGTATCCCCTGGAAGCCCCCCCGGAGGAACCGGGCCCGGAAAGTTTGGTAAAAACTAATCTAGACCAAAAGATTTGACCATACTCACTTCTCTGGCCGTTACAAGTTACAGACTCTCATCCTGGATTTAGTTTTCAGGTAGTTTTTCACTCTTTTTCGGGGCATAAAAAACCCTTTCAGTGCCACAGTAGTAAAAAGGATTGGATTGTATTGTGTTCAACATTATAAATACCTCAAAAAATACAGTGGGTGAAGTGTTGAGATAATTGTGCATAGCAATTCGTCCCCAGGCATCTTACTTTTATAAAAACTTTCACTGAATGAAACCTGGGAGCCAAAAGCACTGAATCAATGCGCGTGCTGCAATGGCAGGTAAACATTGTTATTTTTTCTTCGTCAAGGACGTTTTTAAATTAAACATCAAGGCAGAAGGAAAGAGAGACACAAAAAGTTCAGTGTTCTTGCTATACCTACGTTCATACTCACAATGCATCTATCAATTACAGGTAAATACAACTGACTTAAACCTTTGCTTTAGACTGATTTTCTGACCACACTATAACTGTTCTGTTACTTCCCGAGGTGCCTGCTGGTCAAACAGTCTAAAATTGTTTGATATATGTTGCATTCTCTGCTGCGACCAGTGCCCACACTTGCTCACGTTTTCGTTTCTACCAGTTACCTCCCTCGTCTCACCTTCATCCGCTCTCCCCTAGTGCGCACGCGCACGCACGCACACACAACACACAAAATAAACATGAAATTTCAATTTTAAAATTCACATGATAAAATAGAATCATTGTTTATATTTAAAAGGGTAAATTTAAAGACCCCAACAAAAAAGGCAGAACGACACACTTTAAGACGCAGTGAGAGAGAGAGAAAGAGAGAGAGTATGAGCCGGCTGTAACAGCAAATGGCCTAATTAGGCAAATTTGTTAGGATATGATCTGTAAAAGTCAAACTTTTGTTGTAGTAGTATATTTTGCTTTTGTTTGTCGGTAAGTAGTCCTAAAAATCGTGGGGTATGGCCCTTGGGGGGGGGAGGAACCAGACCTTGTAAGGCAATCTTAAGGGAGGCAACTGCCCCCCCCCCCCTCCCCCCTTGACGCCCATCCCTCTGTCCACCCGGCGTTTGGCGACAAAGTTTAAATTTCACTTTTAAAAAAATTTCCTCCTGCCCTGTCAGTAGACCGTAGCACAAGTCATGTCGTTTTTTTGGAGTGCTGTCGTCCTCAAAATTGCGGCCTTTGCAGAATTCCGTATCAAAAAGCATCGGGTCTCTAGATTTTTACCTCCACTGCTACTGACGTTCTGCAGCGAGAATGAGAAAGACAACGTTGTTTCTTGGCTCTCAGCTTTCAATTCAGCAAGATTTCATTTCGTCAATCTCTGGTCATATTAGTACCTGCAATATAAAATCCTCGGTGTTTGCAAAGCATAGTAAAGATGGTACTAATATAACCTGTGGTAATAGGAGCGCCTGGTGTTAAAACCCACAAACTGAAGGGTATATACAATGCCGGAGTGCAAAGCTGACATCGAATACTTACTAAAAGCTTGTTTACTAGGAACTGAAAAAATCATCAGAAGGGAAAGGGGATTCCCATTTAGATGAGGGGAACGGCAGTAATTTCCTGGTCATGGAAGCGACCTGAAAATTGACATGTCCCGGTAAAAAACACCTAAAAAGTGTAGGAGACTCATGAAATAGTAATAAAAATAATAATATAATAATAATAATTGTGATACTAACACTAACCCAAAAGCAAAAGTAACAATACTAAATATCGTAATAATAATAATAAAAATAATAATAATAATAATAAAAATATTAATAATTAAAACATATTAGTAATAATAGTGGTACTGCTACTAATATAAAGATAATTATACACAAAAATAAAAATTAGGAAAGAACACGACGACAAAAGTTCACCTGCAAGCCTTTCTCTTTAGCTTTGGGAATAAAGAAAACAATGAAACTCATGCTATTTTTTCACTGCGATTAACACTGTAAGCACGATCGCAAGTATGAGAACTGAACATTTTCAATATTAATAGACTTTGGAAAGATTAACATCACATTTTTCCACGCATTTGATATAATTAGTTTGCTGCTGCATTGTGTGTGTGTGTGTGATTATAAATGACATATGTTTTTTTTTGAGAATATCAATTATAGTGTGTCATGATTCTAACTCGTTTAAAAAACATCCATAACAATAAAATACAAGTGATGTCGAAACATCGTTACGGCTAATTTCATTGTTTAAGCTGATTCGCACAGTTTACCTAATGAATGCATGTATTTAACATTTTAAAGAATATCTTTATCTGAAACATAACACTCAGTCCCATATTATATATCTTTCATTATATTGATCATGAAACTGTAATTAGATTTGAATTTTCGTACGTACAACTATATTTCTTATATAATTTTCCTGTAGTGTTTTGATGCAAGTAATAATTCCCTTTCAAAATATCTGATTTTAAGCAAGAAAAAATACTAAACTCAGTTTAAACCAACGGATATTTCAAAATAAAAATAAAAATAATAAATAACACGACTAGCTAATTCTACGGAAAAAGTAAGAGATACTTCCCCTCTCTTCTCCCTCTTTCACTCGTTTCCTATTTCTTTTTCCTCTCCCTCTTTCACCTTCTATTCTTGCCTCTCCTCTACCTTTCCCTTTCCACTCTGCCACCCCCCACTCCCGCACCTTCCTTAAATTCACCCCTCCCCTCCTACCCTTTAAGCCCTATATCTGCCCCTTCCTTATCCCCTCCCCTCCCCAAACTCGCCTGCTTTTTTTCTTTCAGTTTCCTCATCGTTTACAGTGTCTCGTAAAATTATCAAAGTAAAAAAATTCCCTGCCTTTCCCTTTAAGTCCTCTACATTTCCCCTTCCTCATCTCCCATCTCTCTTTTTCTCCACCTCCCTCCTTATAATAATAATAAAAATAATAAAAATAACAAAAACCATAACAAAACTAACTAACGATAACAATAATGATAATGATATAATAGAGTTAGAATAAGATTCTAATAGTACCGTAAGCGTGTATGTGTATCTTCCTTTTTTTATACTGTCTATTACTACACCATTTTAAATAAAAATGAAGCGAATTGATCTCCGTAGTTACGCGCATTTAGACTTCAGGCGTCGCGTAAAAGTATACATATCTATATTAAGCTAACCAAAACCCCAAAAATCGTATAGTTGTCCATACGAACGATACCAAGTTTACACAGATAATTTAACTTGAAAATTCGCACGATAGGAAAGAACTTCCTATATTGTTGTTTTCGAATGAAAAAGCTCCACTCTCTGCCCATATGAACGAAAGTTAACTCAGAGGTCTGCGAACCTTTATTTTCAACTTCATTCGTCAAACAGGATCTGGTATATTTTATAAAATTTTGGGTCTCTCTTTTTTTCTCTCTCTCTTTTTTTCTATTTCTTTTTTTTTTTTCTACGGTAAACTGTGTTAGTTGTCACTTTCAATGGGAAGATTTAGATATTTAAAAAAAATCTGATATTGTAACAGTTAAAACGTCCAACATATATAACTGAATGTATAACAAAGTTCAATAGTTGTTTTTCGTTTCTAATGATGAATTATTTTCATTGCTTAAGTTAAATAGTAATCACTCATCACTTCATACATTGAAACAACCAAGAAAATCATTATTTCCAAAACCCCATTAAAGATAAATCGAAACTCCAAATTAATGGTCCCATCGTTCACCATAACAGCACGGGAACACCTGGTACATTTCACAAAGAAAGAAGAAAAAAAGTCATCCTGCTGTGTTCCGAGCCGTTATAACAGACAAACGGAGTGCATATAGTCGTCCCAAGTTTTTCACACCACGCACGAGAAAAACACGTGGGTTTCCTACACGTGGCTCAACGCGGGTACTAGATTTGTGGAATGGTTTTGCTTTTATGTATATATGTGTGTGTGCGTGTGTTTATGTGCGTGTGTGTGTGTGTGTGTGTGTGGGGTGTGTGTGGGGTTGTGTGTGGGGTGTGTTTTTGTGTGTGTGTGTGTGTGTGTGTGTGTTTTGTGTGTGTATGTGTTGTGTGTGAATGTGCATGTGTGTAGGGGTTTATGTATGTGTATGTATGTGTGTGTGCATTCTATTCTTGATAACTTACAATCCTATTTTTTTTATTGTAGATGAGGGCGCGAATATGCAAGTAACGATAGCATAGACAAAATATTCGACAGAAAACCGTATACGTATATATCGTAATTAAAAACACCTGCTGTCTACTCAAAGAAAGCTAAGTCTTGCTATGATCTTGTCATAAATATTGAGGTAATGACAAAATACACCAGAGAGAAAGGGTTGAAAATCTATGACATGGGATTCACACAACACCTCCCAAGGGGTACAACACCACGTGGAAACACCATTAAAAATAGGGAAAATGCACTTGTATTCTATATCATATGCTCGTAAAAAAGAAACTGCAATCTACAAATCTAATGTTATCATATTATACAAAGTAGGACACCCCTGTAGATGGACAAATACATTTTTTTGTACATGTATTCTGTAGATCGTGTGTGAGAAACGCGCCCCTTAAAAATAAACTATACGGGGGAAAAAATGTCCTGGGTTGCCGGTTACTACTGATATTCAAACATTTGTTTACGATCATATCATCTTCGAAGGAGTAAAAATTTTGAATGATAATAATGATTGTATGTAATAGATAATGTAAGGAATGAGGTGGTTGGAGATTGGTCCATTGCTTGTTTGTTATAGAGATCGTTACAACGATATTGTTTGTGGCAATTTGTAACGATGAAAATAATGGTGATGGTGATATGATAATAAGATTGGTACTTCATCCTACAGTAGTTATGGTATTACGATGACAAAAGATATGTAGTGAGTATGATTATGAGAATGATACGATTATAGGGGTAATTAAAATAAAAATAATTATCATCATCACCATTATTGTATCGATCTTATTTTTGAAAAGTAATAAAACGAAAATCAAAGGGAAATGATTATAATTATGACCGAAAATAGGAATCATAATCAAAACAGAAATATACAACAAACGTAATGTTGATCATGAACTATACAACACCAAGAACGTATAAACATGATATAGTCTAATGATTATAATTTTATTTTTTTTATTATTTTGTTGTTATATCGTCATTTACATTGATAATGTCCCATGACGATGAACTTTAGAATATTTTATAGCTGACCTTATGAATAATTGTTGTTATTGTGGGTTTCTGTTTGGTAGTTACGACTTAATTAAACTCATTATCCTCGTCATTATTTTTGCCATAACATAAAAAACAAGGGGGGAAAAAACTCGATAGTCCCATACTTCATTATATTTACAATGGATTATCAGCATCGTTATCACAAACTATCAGTTCCTCATTAAATAAAATAAGTAAATAAATAAAAATATATATTAACTATTTATTGATTTTCTTTATTTATTTGTTAATATTTCGTCTGATCTGAAGGTGATATGGTAATGTTTTGCCGGACGTTGATCACGGTAATCACAGATTTTAATGATAAGATTGGATAGGAACAAAATTATTTATTATTCGGGAAATGTTAGCAAGTGTTCATCGCACCTGTTTGTGGTTGGTGGTTTATCATTTGTCTGTAAATGTTTTAATTTTACTGACCTGCATTGATGGATATAAACGGTGGTTATTGGATGTATATCAGATATTCTGTTAAAAACTATGTGACAACAGATATTGCGTCATAGGTAAAATTTCTTTCACAATATCTAAAGTATTGAATCATGTATGATTAATCAGGGATAATGAAATGAAAATTAGAAAACATGAAAATTAAAAGCAGTTATATGCTTTGAAAAGGTCAGTGACCTACATTTCGTATCATTTATCAACCAACGGAACCAGTAGGAGCTTACCACACAATGACAGCGGTAACTATCGAATTTTAACTGAAATACATAAATATCATTGACAAGAAAATTTAAAATCAGCACTCTGGATAAAACCTAATCTTTACATCATATTTACAGTCGTGACGTAAACACTTTTAAAAGGAATAAAAATAATATTAAATAATAATAAATACTGTTAATCTAATTGCGAAATCAGGACCACTGTAAAAACGAGCCCCCAAAGAAAGTAATTTATATGTAAAACATATAGTATTATTAAAAACGTGTTGAAAACAATTCTAGATATTATTAAACGTGTTGAAAACAATTGTACTGAAAATAATTAGTGGGCATTTTTTTTAGTAGTAAAAGAATATCCGAGAAAATAATGGTAGTCTTGGTCGTTACATCATTGTAGTGTGAACACTGTGCAAGCTGGATTGTGGGCATTAATCTATCGTTATTAGTCCTATTTTCTCGCTCTTATCTGCTTATGCAACAGATGAGGATTATATAACAATACGAAAATTGATGACAAAAGTAACGTGTGTACAACTGTATGATTGTATTCTGATTACAAAAGATATATGTACGAAAAGCAAGTGACTATGGACACATTGCTGTTATTGATGATAATGTGATACCATTGTTTAATATTCTGAATATACTTAAGATAAAAATGAGTGTGAACAGATTAATGACGATTAATAACTATTCTTACAAATTATCTCTCAAGAACAAGAAGAGTCTGAAAATATTCAGTCGGAATAGTGACAGAAAAACTTAGATTAGCCAAATTTTTTTCAGTGAAACAATTAAATTGCAATAAAATCGGGCACAATGCTCATATTATTCCTTCTGGTATTATCGTTTTATTGCTTTACATTATCAAAACACGGTATAAGTCAACAGCCGATTTAATTTATAGGATGTATGTAACAAGGAATGTGTGACAGCGTTATATGCATTTAAATAGTGGTAATAGAAAAAGTACTTCAGTCATCATATTGATGGGTGTATTATACCTACTCTCTCTAGTAAACATTGTTTTGGTCCATTTACCTGTATTTTTCTATCATTTTCTCTTCTGATCTCTTTATATTTTCTTTTATCTCTCTTTGTACTACTTATTAATCATAAATACCCCAAAGAACAAATCTGAAAAAAAAAAAGGAAAATTACTTACATGAATAATCCCTCCACAAAATATTCGAAATTTTCGCGCGCCCCAAAAAAAACCCTTTACCAATCACATTCCTCATAACAGAAATCCAAAGACGTCACATTCCGTCACGTTTTTAACCAATGAGCGACGTCGAGACAACACCCTTTGGAGCTGCCACGCTTGTTGTTGTGTGAAGGAGGATTGAGTCTTCAGTCTGGATTTTATTTTGGGAAAAACTCTACCTATTTCGAGCGCAGAATGTAAGTCAGGACGTGATTTAAGAAGTGGAGAGTGTCTCAAAATATCAGATGGGCGAGAGTGCGGAAAGGCCCTGTGAAGAGGTTAAATATCGATTTTAGAAGTGCGCGCGATGCTATGATGGCGGAAGTTTTTGTTTATGTTTTTACCTTTTTTAATTTTCACCTCGTTCTTTTTCCCCCCGTCTTGTTTTTCCTTCCTGTGATCCCGGAGGAGGAGGGGAAGGCCGCGTGTCCCTCCCATGGGCCTCTGATATCGTCAGAAGTCGTAAATACACGAAGAAAGATTTTGAAGTGTGAGGAACCATCTTTTGTTTGGTCTTTTTTTACGTCCTCATTTAAATAATACATTTTGCGTTTTTTGATTTTTGTGTTTTGTCGTGATTTTGTTTTTGTTGGTGTCTTACTCGAAGGTGGTGTTCGTTAATGTTTTGTATTGTTGTTATAAACACACAATTTATTTTATTTAATATTTTTTTAGGAGGAAGTGTTGTCCTCAACGATTTTTATTTGAGAAAGAGGAAGTTTTTTCCTTTTGAGTGAGATGTCATTTCTCTCTCACGGTAAATATTGTATCGAAATTGAAGTGAGGAAGGTGATGTCATAGTGAAAATAACTTATTCTTTCTATCTTTTTTGCATAATTTTTCATATTTCATATTTTATCAGGAAATCAAGAGAGGTAAGTGAAGTCCTAAGAACCGAAGAATTATCATTGAAGCCAATGTCAACTAGTATTGTAAATGATATATCAATAAGTGTTATGGGCCTGACTGCATTGCCATTCCACACCATGCTCGCTGATGGTGAAAGTAATAATGGTAATTCCTCAGTAGTGGGGGTAAAGGGGGGTTTTACGGCCGCAGATCAGAGTTTGCAGGATTGATTTCGAAATGCAGTTGGTTCTCCCACAATGCATTTGGTAACAATAGGTTTGAACATGCTTATAGCAATAAAATATGGTATAATGTCATACTTTTTTGACTGTCACTACTATAAAGTAAATTTTATATCAGTGAATTCTAAAATATTTTTTAAACTACCATTTTACAATAAGGAGTTAAAATGATGAAACTGTCATATTTTGGTATTATTAGGGGTCAAGTGCAGAGTTTTGCTTTAGCTTTTGAAAAGGTGCGAACATCCTATGTGTATATTTTGGCGTGACAGATCTTTGATCTTTGACTGGTTCCTTGTAGATTTGGCAGATTTAATTTTTTCTGGTTGGATGTGGTCAGAATAAATCTAGTGTTTTTTTAAATTTTCTAGTCCATGTTCCCCTGTTCCCTTGATTTTCTAGTTAGCCTCCTCCCCATCTGATTCTGTATCAAAACCAATGCGGGCAATCACACACAACCCAAACTGCCTCAGAGCTGCTCGATCTTTAGACAAAGCAGGATGAAACGGTCCTTACTTAAATTAGCCTGTTGGTTTCAAAATAATTTTTTTTGGTTTCATCTATAGACAATCGAATACCCAGGGAAAAATTATTAATATTTTTTCCCCAACTGTCGGGTCTTTTCTAGACCAAGGCCAAATTATTTTAATAAAACACATCAGTATAAAAAAAGGATAGATTTAAGAGCTGTGGGTGTGCATGTGAATTTTGAATTTTTAAAGCATTTGCATTGGGTCATGTGTGGCATGTTGAAAAGTTCATGATTGGATTTAAATAGCTTTTTTTGTTATCTATTTGTGATGGAATTTCATGGGTTATTAATTTCTTAGATTTAATTATTCCAATTTATTAATACTTTATGGGTGATAGCTAAATGTTTAGACCTTTGAATGGATTTTTTTTTTTTTTTTTTTTTTTTTTTTTTTTTTTTTTTTTTTTTTTTTTTTTTTTTTTTTTAAATTATTGACTGTGTTCTGTTCAAATTAGCCTAGAATTTATATGATAGGTGATATATAGCGTTTGATCTAAGTCAAAGAAGATAAGGGCCCATAGTATCAGCAGTTTCTATTGCCTTGTGGCATAGTGCCATGCAGTTTTCTATAGTCTCGCTACAACTGAGGGGCAACAAACCACAGTGAAATATTCTTGCAAGTTGGAGCGTTGATTTGTTCCTCGTTTAATGGTGAGGTTTCAGAAAATACTGGAATATAGTTGGTTTGTCTTTGCTTGACCTCGGGAGGGTGTGGTGGCTATATGTTGTCAGTACAAAAAAAATCTCTAAACACCATCGTTGATCCCACAAATAAGATATAGATTGTGGAAGTAATGCTCACACCCCCAGTCTACTCGGGTACTCCCAAGTTTCAGCCCTATCTTACTGTGGCAAACAGAGGTGATCGTGTTTGTCATGGGTGTTGGGAGGATAGAGTCCCCTTGGGCAGTGAACGAAGGGCACACCTAGTCATTGCAACTTAAATTGTCAATAAATTTTGTGACCAGAGTTCGGAACTAGTCTGTGGCAAGTGCGTCCAAAACTGTAAAGATTACCGATTTTCTGGGGTCCCACAACTGGTCCTAGCCTACACTAACCAGCATAGCTTTCATGTCCTAGCTGTATTTATTTTTAAACAGTTACCAAATAATAAATAGAATTTTTCCATTATAAGGTACATGAATAATAAATTTTCCAAGTACCAATGTGATTCATTTGAATTTGATCATCATTACTGTCTGGTTCACATGTGTTGCATGATACATACCCCCCATAAAAAGCTGAGAAAATTAGGGTTAATGGGGTTTTAGCAAAAGGAATGATCTAGTGATAGCTCCATCAGTATTGCCATTTTTTTGCATACTTTCACTTTTTTCATCGACAGGCTTTATAAAGCTGTCACATATGGATGTGTCCACACTGGCAGTCAACAAATTCAATCCAAATATATTATTCCACTTGTTAAATTGGTCTTCTTAAATTTTATAAAAAGTGATATACAGTACTTATAATATAAGATTGTGCATAGAATTATTTGGGGTACATATAAATTCTTGCTTCTTATATGTTAAACCTATATCATTGATGATTTAAGAAAATTTTTCCCTTTTAAATTTCTTTTTGAATGTATTTGAGTTCTTAGTGTTTCTGATGTCATGAGATAGTTGTTCCAGATCATGTGTTCATGTGTTAATGTTAGTGTTATGGGCAATGTAGGAAGAGGCAATATTTTACTTTCCACTCTTCAAGAGTTTACTCAGAAATGAAGGAGTCAGTTAATTAGTAACCAATAGCTATATAAAAAGAATAGAGAGAACCTTTTCAAGAATTGGGGAAAAGGGTAAACAGGTGAGATTAGGCAGGACTAATTTTGACTCCTAGGTGACTAAGCACTTGTGGAGCCATCTCTATGTAAACAAATTAATAAATAAGAATTATAGTGGACAGTGCGAGTAGGTTAACCACAAAAATTTATTTTGTGGACAAACAAATGACCAGCACCTACTTCTCCCACCTGTCTCTGTCCATAAGGATACAGCAGTGTGATGGCTCTTTTAGCAGCAGTGCTGACAGTTATGCTACACTGTGTAGAAAGATACCTCTGGATAAGTATATTATTAGCTGTCTTTTGATAATGTTTAGAGTCACCCACTATGAAGCATGTCCTTCTGGTTAGTGCTTTATAAAAGATTCATAGAGGCATGACAAAGAATTATGTCTGAAATTGGGATTGTAGGCCTAGGTTAATAGGCATTTATATACATGGAGTTTAAAAGTTGGAATATATCTTCCAAAGTAATGCAATTGCTTTTTTTCTTGTCAGGTGATATAGTAACAGAGAGATGACACATATAGTGGTGTGTGAAATGAAATGTGTCATGTAAACCACAAACTGATATATTTTCTATATCAGTAAAATAGTATAAATTAACACCTTGCTGATGGATTGCATGTATGTACATGCCATGGCTGACTCCTTTCTTGTACCATGTACATCTGTGTCACACATGTTGAGCCTTCTCTAAGTTTTGTGCAATAACTGTGTTTGGCCACGACTACAGAATTGACGAGCCCCTCAGAAGTAGGTGTAAAGTCACTCAGTCACTGGAGAATCATATATGTTGAAGTCAAAATTGTATATTTCCCATGCCTGTAATTTTTAGCTTGATTGCTTACTGTCCGTTATGGCATGGGAAACACCTATTGTCACTGGGGTGGTGAAAGAAAAATGTTAATTACTGCAAGAAATTAACATTTTACCTTAATCTTGCCAACAGTATTTACCATTGTGAAATACACAATGAGTTTCTGTAGTTAAAATAGACTTTGCAAAACTAGGATATTATAAAGAGATCAGCTTTATGTAAAATCCTGAGAAAAGGAGGGATGCCTCAGTTTTAGAAATATATTATTAGAACAGCAATTTTCAGTTCTTCTCACTATTAAAAAAAGAAAAGAATGAGATAAGTAGAACTGGTACTGGTAGCTACTTATATGTGTGTTGCAGCTTATCTTGCTTCATTAACATGCACAACACAAATGTCATACACATGCAGGCAGATATGCTGTGTGCCGTCCAGTGTAAGGGGAGCTTGTAATAACAAAACCCAGTGACCTTGCTAGTTGGATTATTATTTTATAATTGTTCTATTACAGTGATGGTGAATGAAGCTACAGTGCTATCAAACATCTTTTTTATTTTTTATTATTAATTGCATTAATACTGTTTAAGACTTATTGCTATTATGAAATTATTATTATTTTTGCTGTTCTTCTTCTTATTACTATTATAATTATTTTATTATTATTATTATTATTATTATCATCATCATCATCATCATTATTATTATCATTATTATTATCATTATTATTATCATTATTATTATCATTATTATTATCATTATTATTTCATTTTTATTATCATTTTTTTATCATTTTATTATCCCTTATTATTATCATTAATTTTTATCATTTTTTATTATTTTTTATTATTATTATTATTATTATTATTATTATTTTTATTTAAAATTTTTTTATTATTATTTTTATTATTATTATTACTAATACTACTCTACTACTACTACTACTACTACACTACTACTACCATTACACTACTACTACTACTACTACACTACTACTACTACTACTGCACTGCTCTGTTATTTTTTTTTATTAAACTTTTTTTTATTATTATTTTAATATTTTTGATTTTATTATTATTAAATTTTTATTATTTTTATTATTATTATTTTTATTATTACTACTACTACCCCACTACACTACTACTTACTACTATACTAAAATAAAAAACTACCCCACTACTGCTACTACTAAAAATACTACTACTAAATTGCTACTGTTTTTATTTTTTATTTAAACTTTTTTATTATTATTTTAAAATTTTTGGGTTTTTATTTAATTATTTTTTATTATTTAATTTTTATTTTGTTGTTGTTGTTGTTGTTGTTGTTATTGTTATTGGGTTTTTTGTTTTTATTGTTTTTTATTATTGTATTTGTAGTATTGTTACATTGTTGTTATTTTTATTATTTCATTATATTATGGGGAAAAAATCATTTTTAAATTTTCATTATTTTTATCATTTTTTATTTTTCATTATTTTTAAACATTATTTTACTTATTATTATCAAATTTTTATTTTTCATTTTTTATTATTTTATTATTATTATTACTAAATACTACTCTACTACTACTACTACTACTACTACTTACTCTCTACTACTACTCTACTACTACGCTACTGTTTTTTTTTTTTTTATCTTTTTATTATTTTTTTTAAAAATTTTGATTTTTTTTATTTTATTATTAAATTAAATTTTTATTATTATTATTTTTATTATTATTATTAATTATTATTTTATTATTAAATACTACTACTACTAAATTCTACTACTACTAACTCTACTACTACTACACTACTACTAACTACTACCTCACTACTACCCACTACTATTTCTACTGTTTTTATTTTTTATTATCTTTTTTATTATTTTAATTTTTTTTGGTTTTTTTATTATTATTATTAATTTTTTATTATTGTTTTTGTTGTTTTTTTGTTGGGTTTGGGGGGGTTTTTGTTGTTGTTGTTATTGTTATTGGTTTTTGTTGTTGTTTTTTGTTATTATTATTTTAGTATTTGTTTGTTACATTTTTTGTTATTATTATTTTTAAATTTTTTTATGATAAATAATTTTTTTTATCATTTTTATTATATGAATATCATCATCATTATTGTTATTGTTCTGTTTTATTATTGGTGTTTAAATTTTTTTTTTTAGGTGGTGATATGGAAGTGATGTTGATGGTTTATTTTTTGTTTATGTTGATGGTGTTTTTTTTTTATCATCATCATCATCATTATTATTTCTGTCATCATATTATAGTTTCTTCATCTTTTCATTTTTATCCTCACTTATCATCATCTCTCTCAAAACATCATCAATTTTTTAGTTGGCGTCATCATTACGTCTTTGTTAATTTTTTTTGGGTTTTTTGTTTTTATTATCAAACATTATTTTTTGTTATTTTCATCACATATTGTTATTTTTTATTATTATTGGTAGTTATCATTTTTTATTCTTTTTATCATTAATGTTTTCATTTTCTCATTGGGTTTTTGTAATTTGATTATTGCATTGTGATACTTAAAAGGCTGAAAAGGGTTTTGTTTTTAGTAATTATTAAATAAAGTTGTTTTGCTCTTTAGGGTGATATGTATTGCCAAAATCTCCCCTTTTTTAGAAATCAAAAGGGTCTCATTTTTATTTTTGGGTGATTTGCCTTTTTTTACCTTTTGATATTCCCTCATCCCAAATTTTTTTTTCCTTCTTTTACTTTTTTGATATGTATTCACTTTCGGTTTCGGGGGGAAGCTTAAAAATTATTATTATTTTTTCTTTTTATTTTATTTTTATGATTTTTTTTTTTTTATTGCAGCAGTAGATTGAAGGATAAAAGAAAAAATTTGGCCACTTATTAAAATCTGCCCTACATTACCCCTTTTTTTCTGAGTTTTTGTCACACACGCAAACCAAACATGATATCCAAACCCAGGTTTCCCACGGCAGCCCTACAATAGTTACTACTTATTTTAAACTTAATTTTTTACACTTTATTTGGTTCCCTGTCACTGATGATTCCTGGAAATATCCTGACACAAATGGCCCACCACTGAAAAAAGGGGCACCATATGCTGACACCAGAATGGCATTATCCATCTATGGGCTATACATGTAAAAGGGTATGGCCCCCATCAAAAAAGGAGATGTACCATTTCACTGGCAAAATGGGGGCACCATGCACACAACAGAAATGTAGCACTGTACACATGGGAGAGAGTGCACTGGCCCTGAAGATGTCACTGTGCACTGCGAGATGTGGCACTGGTACATGGCAGGATGTGCCTGGCCATGGCAGAGATGGGCACTGTGCACATGGCAAGATGTGGCACTGCACTGGGAAGATTTTCCCCTGACATGGCAGAGAGTGGCACTGTGCACTGGCAGATGTGGCACTTTACATGGCAGAATGTGGCACCATGCACTGGCGAGTGTGGGACCATGCCATGGCAGAGATGTGGCACCTTTCAATGGCAGGATGTGGCACATGCACTGGCAGAGATTTGGGACCATGCACATGGCAGAGATGTGGCACCATGCAATGGGAGAGATTGGCATCAGCCATGGCAGAGAGGGCACCCTCCATGGCAAGATTTGGGGGACCAGCACTGGAGAGTTGGGACCATGCACTGGCAGAGGTTGGCACCATCAATGCAAAATGTGGGGACCTGCACATGGGAAGGGTGTGGCCATGCACATGGGAAGGTGGGGACCATGCACTGGCAGAGGTGGGGCCCTGCCATGGCGAGGTGTGGCAAACCCTGCACATGCAAGGGTGGACCATACACATGGCAAGGGGTGGGCCCAGCACATGGCAGAGAGTGGCACCATCACATGGCCAGGGTGTGGGTCATGACCCTGGCAGGATGGGCTCATGCCCGGCAGAGGTTTTGGGCCCATGCACATGGCAAAATGTGGTTATGCACTGGGAGAGAGTGGGATTTTCCATGGGAGAGAGTGGCTTAGCCATGGGAGAGTGTGGCTTATCACATGGGAAGATTTGGGGACCATGCCCTGGCAGAAAATTGACACCATGCACAAAATATTTGGGCCTGCCATGACTGGAGTGGCCCATGTAATCACGAAGTGGCACCATACAAAAAATGTCGTTGAGTGGGGAAAAAGTTAGTATGGTTTTATTTTTTTTTTATATTATGTTTTTTGTTGTGATAATAAAATTTGTTTCCTATTTAGTTACTAATACTGATACTATTCCCTCATTATCATCTTTATCATTTTTTGTTTTATTTTGGGGAATGATGATAATTCATCATCATTCTTTTTTTTTTTTTTTCCCATATTTTCGTTTTTGTTTTGTTGTTGTTGTTTTTGTTGTTTTTATCATTATTTTATTATTATTTTATATTATTATTTATATTATTATTTAATTTTCAAATTTTTATTATTATTTTTATTATATTGTTGTTGTTTTTTTTGGGCATTTTTTTTTATTGTTTTATTTTTGTTTTCTGTTTCAGATTATTTTTATTGTTGTTGTTGTTTTATTATTTTTCGTTATTGTTAGTTTTTATTATTATTATTATCATCATCATTTTCTTCATTATTTTATTATTGTTATTATTATTATTTTAATATCATCATATCATTATTATTATTCTATTACATTTCTATTTCTATTTTTGAAAATTTCTTATTATTTCATTGTTGTTTTATAATATTATGAGTTAACATTATTTTATTTTTATATAAAAATAAAATTATATATCATCATTATTCCTTTAGTTAAAATTTTTTTATATTATGCTATTTTGTTATTCTTGTCTCGTCTCAGATTATATTTTAAAAATTATTTATTTTTTACTTCATTATTTTTTTTTTATGATTATTTAGTTGTTTATTTATTATTATTATTATTATTTTATTATTATTTTATTGTTTTTTCATTGTTGTTATTATTATTATAATTATTTTATTTTTGTGTTGTTGTTATTGTTATTATTTTATTTTTATTATTATTATTATTATTTTATTACTATTACATTATTATATTTTTTATTATTATTGAAATGAAAATTATATTATTTGTAAAATTAAAATTTTGATATTTAAAATTATTTGTAATATAATTTTTGGGATTTAAATTTTTAGAAAATTATTATATTATTTTATTTTGTTATTTCTTTACATTTATGTACTGTTAATATTTGTTGCTATTTTGTTTCAAAATTTTAAAACATTACTATTTTGTTACTATACCCTTATGCTGATATATCCTACATTTTAGTTATTAGTATTTGTACTTTTCACCCTATCATTAGTATTTATCATTGCTATTTTTGCATTATTTTTTTTTATATATAATTTTAATTTTGGTGTTTAATTTTATTTTTTTTTAGTTTTATTTTTCATTGTTTATTGTTTTTTTTTTTTATTAATTTTTTTTCATCATCATTATGTTTTTATGTGAGATGATTTTATTATTTTGTTGTGCGTTGTTTTTATTTTTATTATAATTATTTTTATTTTTATTATTATTATTTTTGTTATTATTATTTTTGTTTTTTTGTTTGTTGTTATTATTTTTTTTATTTTTAAATATTATATTTTTTTTTTCATCATCACATTTTTAATGAAAATATTTATCATCATTTCACCATCATTATTATTTCATTATATTACTTTTTATTACTCGTCATCATTAATATCATTATCATTATTTTTTTTAATCATCTCTTATCATTTTTATAAACTATTATTGTTTATATATTTTTTGTCTTTAATTTTGGTATCATCTTTATTTTTTTTATTTTTTTTTTTTTTATTTGTTATTATTATTATTTTATTATTTTTTTTTTTTTTTTTATTATTTTTTTTTATTTGTTACACTTTAAATGCTGTTGCTGTTGTCACTTTTCCCATCCATATATTTATTGTTACTTTTTGTATCACTGCTGGGGTGATGATTAGGAAGTGTATTTTAAAAAAGAATTTAATTTTCGGGGGTTGGGGGGTTTATTTTAACTTGTGAAAAGCCCCTTTGGGTTTACTGATGATTTTACAATTTTGTGGAAGTTAAAGCTTGCTGACCTCTTTTTTTAGTCTCTTTAACATAGAGAATAAAAATTTCCAGTAAAAACCTTTGTCATTAAATTCAAATAAGACCTTGACTGAAAATTTGGGGTTATAAAAATATGTTTTTTTTCTTGTGTTGTGAATCCTTTTTTACTACTTTTTTTTGGGGAAAAAGGGTGGGCACTTTTGAATAGATTTTATCAAGCATGGCCACCTTTTTAGTTTAGCGAAAAAAGAAACTAAGAAAAAAACTATTTGGTAAATTTTTGCTGTAATTTTAGCTAAGGAAAAGGGGAACAAAGTCACGATTTTTTCCGGGTAGTTTGCCTATCCCCTTGAAGCTGCCTCTGTTCGTAAAGATTTTTCATGTGTGAAGGTTTTGGGAGAAAAGGGGAAAGTGTGAGCAAACTTTTTGCTTCTGGAAAAGGGGAGTCAGGGCTTTGATATGTAGATGCATTCCTGTTTTTTGCATGTTTTTTGTGGTAAAGGTTTTTAGAGCACTGACACGTCTCAGATTATATCTTTGACATCATTTGGAAAATAAAGTAAGGATTGGCACCAGGTTATTTTTTTTTTTTTAAGTCTTTCCTTGATTTTTTTTTCTCCTTTTTTTTCTCCCCTTTTTTATTTAAATTTTCCCCTTCCCTACCCCTTCTGCTTTTAGTTGTTTGTTTCTCCCTCCCTAAAAATATTTTATTTGTTTCTCAATTTTGTTTGGGCTTGCTAATAAGGGTTTTGGATTCGTGGGATAAGTTTTGCATATGAGGGCTTCATCAACGTTATTCTATTCAGAATAACCGTTGTATTTTTTTCCCCTTTTTGTTTGGTCTTAAAAAATCCCCTACCTCATTTTGGAACCTTGGGTGTAAAGGAGGGGGAGAGTGTGGTTTAAACTTCCCCTATATTAATCATTTGGCTTTAATTTAATCCTTGAAAAAAGATTTCTCTTTAATTTGGGATATATTAAACCTTTTTTCCCGGGACAGTGGTTGAAAAAAGAACAGTTAAAAAAACACTTTGCTACCTTTTTTGTTTGTATCGGGGCCCTTAATTGAATCTCTCTTTTATTTTGAGCCTAGGTTTTTTGCAGTCCGGCCTAGGGTTGTTTCTGACCCGGAAGATTTATGGGGTTCCCGTTTCTTTTAAACGATACGGGGGATTGCGGAAACCGTATTATGAATTGAATTTATTTTTTTTTATTTTTTCAAAGTCATAAGTACTTATTTGGCTGCAGAAAATTTTATATTTGGGGGTGTGGCCATGTATCCTTATTTTTTGAAAAATTTAAAATCGAAAACACTTTTCATAAAACTTGTAAAAATTTGGTTTTCATATTGGAAAAACCTTGTATTTATGAAAGTTTACGATTGACTGGGAAAGAAAACCTCTTAAAAAATTTTATTTTTTTGTTATTTTTTTTATTTTTTTTCTATTTTTTTTAATTTTTTCCGTTAAAATCTTTTTTATGTCTATTTTATTTGTTTTTAATTTTTTTGATAAAATTGTCATTTAGTTTTTTATTTTTTTTAAATGTATTTTATTTTTTTTTACAAAATTTATATTAAAATTATAAATTTTAAAAACTATTTTTCGATATCTGAAAGGAAAAAAAATTTAGTTTTTTTGATAAGGAATGAAATTTGTGAATTAAAGAAAAAAAGAAAATTACCCCAAATGCAAGCATGCTAGACTCGAGCAACCCTTTTCTCCCTTTCTCTGCCAGATGCCCCGTTCAAAGGGGTCACCGTCACAAATGGGGGGAACGGGCCCTGGGGGGGGATCAAAAGAAAGGGCGCTCGAGGAAAAAAACCAGGAAAAAAAAAAAAACGAAAAAAATAA
>NW_023641535.1:0-10447 GCF_015228065.2 Penaeus monodon
TTTTTTCATTTTATTGTTTCTTTTTAGTATAGTTGCAAAATTATATATTATAACTGCAATTATTGCAATAATAATGATAATAATTGCAATAATGATGATAATAAATGCAATGATGATAATAATTGTAATAATGATGATAATGATGGTAATGATGATGATAATGATAATATTGATGATAATCATGATAATAATGATGATAATAACAGGAATTGTCTCCATATATAATAAAAAAGGTAAAAGAAAATAATTCCCAAAAGTCGAAAAAGCAGCAAAATCTAGCGAAATATAGCCTTTTGAGAGAATACTCCAAAATGACGTTTTTTCGATTTCTCTGATGATTTTTGCAATTATTAGGGGAATAATGATAATAATTACCCAAAAACGTATTAATCGTGACAATAATGAGGGAAAAAGTGAGAATAAAGAGAATTTTGATAACATTTGATGATTACTAATATTATCAATATTATCATTATTATTATTATTATTACTATTAATATTATTTTTATTATTATTATTATTATTATTTTATTATTATTATTTTATTATTTTATTATTTTTATTATTATTATCTTATTATTATCATTATTATTATTTATTAATTTCGTTATTAATAATATTATTGTTATTATTATCATTATTATCATTTTTACTAGTAGTATAATTGCAAAAATAAATTATTATAACAGTAACAATTACTGTAATAACGATATTAATTAAAATAATGATATAGATAATTATTATAATATCGTTATTTTTGTTATTATTATTGTATTCTATTATTATTGTTTTTGTTATTAGTATAGTTGCAAAATTTAATATTATAACTGCAATAATTACAAAAATAATGATAATAAATTTCAATAATAATAAAAATAATTGCAAAAAAGATGATAATAATAGCAATAATGATGATAATGATGAGATAATGATAATATTGATGATAATCATGATAATAATGATGATAATAAAGGAATTGTCTCCATATTATAAAAAAAAAAGGGGAAAAGAAAATAATTCCCAAAATCGAAATGCGGGAAAATCTAGCGAAATGAGCCTTTTGAGAGTATACTCCAAAAAGACGTTTTTTTTTGATTTCTCTGATGATTTTTTTAATTTAAATTAGGGTACTAATGATAATAATTACCAAAAACGTATTAATCATGACAATATGAGGATAAAAGTGAGAATAAAGAGAATTTCGATAACATTTGATGATTATTAATATTATGAAATTATCATTATTATTTTTTATTATATTATTATTATTATTATTATTATTTTTATTTTTATTATTTTATTATTATTTTGTTATTATTTTTATTGTTATTATTATTATTATTATTATTATTATTATTTTTATTATTTTTATTTCATTATTATTATCATTATATTATTATTATTATAAGATCGTATTAATATTATTATCATTATTTTTATTATCATTATTATCATTTTACTAGTAGTATAATTGCAAAAATAAATTTTTATAACAGTAATAATTACTGTAATAACGATATTAATTAAAATAATGATATAGATAATTATTATAATACGTTATTATTGTTATTTTATTGTTATTTCTATTATTATTGTTGTTGTTATTAGTATAGTTGGAAAATTATATTTATAACTGCAATAATTGCAATAATAATGATAATAATGCAATAATGATGATAATAATTGCAATAAGGATGATAATAAAGATAATCATGATAATGATGATAATAATAACAGGAATTGTGTCCATATATAATATAAAAAAGGTATAAGAAAAACATTCCCAAAAGTCGAAGAAGCGGGAAAATCTTGCAAAATATAGCCTTTTGAGAGTATATCCAAAAAACGTTTTTTCGATTTCTTTGGTTATTTTTGGCAATTATTAAGGTAATAAAGATAATAATTACCAAATTGTATTTTTCATAACAATAATGATGATAAAAGTGAGAATAAGAGAATTTTGATAACATTCAATATTTTTTATTATTATTATTATTATTATTATTATTATTATTTTATTATATTATTATTATTATTTTATTACTACTACTACTATTATCTTAATATTAGTATTATTGCCAAAAATCATTATAACTGTAAGAATAACAATAATAATAATAAGTATAATAATAATAATAATAATGCTAGTGGTTATAATTTTATTATTAGTATTATTATTGTTATTATTATCATTATTATTATTTACTGGTAGTATAAATTTCCAAAATAATTATTATAACAGTAATAATTTCAGCAATAACGATACTAATTAAGATAATGATATAAATAATTATTATAAAATCGCTATTATTGTTATTATTATTGTTATTACTATCATTTTGTTGTGGTTATTATATTATTGTAAAAATGTATACTATAACTCCAATAAATGCAATAATAATGATAAAATTGCAATAATGATGATAATAATTGCAATAATGATGATAATGGGTGATGATAATGATGATAATGATGATGAAACGATAATAATGATGATAATCATGATAATGATGATGATCATAACGGAATTGTGTCCATATATAATATAAAAAAGGAATAAGAAAAACATTCCCACAAGTCGAAAAAGCGGCCAAATCTAGGGGAAAAATAGCCTTTTGAGAGTAAATTCCAAATGGGCGTTTTTTCGATTTCTTTTGGGGATTTCGGGAATTATTTGGGTAATAATGATAATAATTACCAGAATTGTATTAATCATAACAATAATGATGATAAAAGTGAGAATAAAGAGAATTTCGATAACTTTGAATATTATTAATATATTATTATTATTATTATTATTATTATTATTATTATTATATTTTTATTATTATTATTTATTATTGTAATTTTTTATTTTACTATTATCTTAATTATTAGTATTTTTGCCAAAAATCTATTATAACTGTAAAAATAACATAATAAAAATAAGAATAGTATAATAATAATAAAAGCTAGTGGTTATAATATTGTTATTAGTATTATTATTGTTATTATTATCAATTATTATTTGTTTCTGGTAGTATAATTGCAAAATAATTATTATAACAGTAAAAATTACAGTAAAAATGATACTAATTAATATAATGATATAAATAATTATTAATAAAACCGTTATTATTGTTATCATTATTGTTATTACTATCATTATGTTGTGGTTTTTAGTATTATTGCAAAAAAATATACATACCTCCAATAATTGCAATAATAATGATAACAATTGCATAAAGATGATAATAATTGCAAAATGATGTGATAATGATGATAATGATGATGCTAACGATAATAATGATGATAATCATGATAATGATGATGATAATAAAAGGGAAATTGTGTCCATATATAATATAAAAAAGGTTTAAGAAAAACATTCCTAAAAATCGAAAAAGCGGCTAAATCTATCGAAATATAGCATTTGAGAGTATACTCCAAACTGACGTTTTTTTTTCGATTTCTTTGTGATTTCGGCAATTATTAGGGTAATAATGATAATAATTACCAGAATTGTATTAATCATAACAATAATGATGAAATAGTGAGAATAAAGAGAATTTTGATAACATTTGAATATTATTAAATTATTATTATTATTATTATTATTATTATTATTATTATTATTATCATTATTTTATTATTATATTATCGTAATTATTATATTATTGTTAAAAAATTTTTATAACTGTAATAATAACAATAATAATAATAGTATAAGTATAGTAATAATAATGCTAGTGGTTATAATATTGTTATTAGTATTATTATTGTTATTATTATCATTATTATTATTTTGTACTGGTACTATAATTGCAAAATAATTATTAAAAAGTAATAATTACAGTAATAAACGTACTAATTAAGATAAAGATATAAATAATTATTATAAATCGTTATTCTTGTTATTATTATTGTTATTACTATCATTATTGAAGTGGTTATTAGTGTTTTTTGCAAAAATATATACTATAACTCCAATAATTGCAATAATAATGAAACAATTGCAATAATGATGATAATAATTGCAATAATGAAATTTTAATGATGATGATAATGATTATAATGATGATGATAACGATAATAATGGGTGAATAATGATAATGAATGATGATAATAACAGGAATTTGTTTATATAAAATATAAAAAGGTTTTAAGAACTAATATAATTCCCAAAAAATCGAAAAAGCGGCAAAAACTAGCGAATATAGCCTTTTTAGAAATACTCCAAATGACGTTTTTTCGATTTCTTTGGTGATTTCGGCAATTATTAGGGTAATAATGATAATAATTACCAGAATTGTATTAATCATAACAATAATGATGATAAAAGTGAGAATAAAGGAATTTTGATAACATTTTTAATATTATTTTTTTATTATTATTATTATTATTATATTATCATTATTATTATTATTATTATTTTTTATTATTATTATTATTATTATTTTATATTATTATTATTATTATTATTACTATTATCTTAATTATTAGTATTATTGCCAAAGATCTATTATAACTGTAATAATAACAATAATAAAAATAAGTATAATAATAATAATAATAATGCTTAGTGGTTATAATATTGTTATTAGTATTATTATTGTTATCATCATATTATTATTTGTACAGGTAGTATAAATTTCAAAAATAATTATTATAATAGTAATAATTACATTAATAACGATACTACTTAAGATAATGATATAAATAATTATTATAAAATCGATATTCTTGTTATTATTATTGTTATTACTACCATTATTGTTGTGGGTTTTTAGTATTATTGCAAAAATATATACTTAACTCCAAAAAATTGCAATAATAATGATAACAATTGCAATAAAGATGATAATAATTGCAATAAAGTGATAATGATGATGATAATGATGATAATGATGATGATAACGATAAAATGATGATAATCTGAAATGAGATGATAATAACCCGGAATTGTGTCCATAATATTATAAAAAAAGGGATAAGAAAAAACATTCCCAAAAGTCGAAAAAGCGGATAAATTAGCGAAATATAGCCTTCTGAGAGTATACTCCATAATGACGTTTTTCGATTTCTTTGGGATTTCGGGAAAATTTTAGGGGGAATAATGATAATAAATTTCCAGAATTGATTAATCATAAAATAATGATGATAAAAGTGAGAATAAAGAAATTTATAACATTTGAAATATTATTATTTTTTATTATTTATATTTAAAAAATAAGAATAATAATATTCAAAAGTTATAAAATTCCTTTATTTTCATTTTATCTCTTATTTTATGATTAAAACATTTGGTAATTATTTTCATTTTACCCTAATAATTGCCGAAATCACCAAAAAAAACGAAAAAAAAAGTCATTTGGGGTATACTCTCAGAGGCTATTTTCGCATTTTACCGCTTTTTGACTTTGGGAAGTTTTTCTTATACCTTTTTTAAAATATATGGACACAATTCCGTTTTTTATCATCATCATTATCATGATTATCATCATTTTCGTTTCATCATATTATCATCTTACACATTTATTTCATTATTGCAAATTTTTATCATCATTATTGCAATTTTTTCATTATTTTTGCAATTATTGGAGTTTAAATATAATTTTTTTTCAATAAAACAATAACCACAACAAAAATGGTAGTAATAAAAAATAATAATAACAAAATACGTTTTTAATAATTATTTTATCATTATCTTAAGTGTATCGTTTTTAATGTAAATTTTTACTATTATAAAATTATTTTTGCAAATTATATCCTGACAAATAATAATAATGATATAAAAAATAAAAATACAATAACATATTATAACCACTAGCATTTTTTTATTATTATTTTATTTTATTTTTATTGTTTTTATTTCAGTTTAATAGATCTTTTGGCAATAATACTAATATTAAGATAATAGTAATAAAAATAATTTAAAAATAATAATAATAATAATAAAATAAAATAAAATAATAATAATAAAATAAGATAATAAAAATAATAATAATAATAAAAAAATAAAATTCAAATGTTATCAAAAATTTTCTTTATTCTCACTTTTTTTCTCATTATTTTATGTTAATACAATTTGGTAATTTTTATCATTATTACCCCAATAATTTCCGAAAAACCAAAGAAACGAAAAAAAGTCATTTTTTGGGGTATTTTTTAAAAAGGGTATTTTTTGCTGATTTTGCGCTTTTTTTGACTTTTTGGGGAAATTTATTAGTTCTTTTACCTTTTTATTTTATAAACAAAAATTCCCGTTTTTATCATCCCCTTATCATTATTTTCTCATTTTTATCGTTTTCACACATTATAACATTATCCCTCATCATTTTAATCATTATTGCAATTATTTTCATCTTATTTCAATTTTTTCATTTTTATTGCAATTATTGGGTTATAGTATATATTTTTGAATAACACTAAAAACCACTTTAAAAAGATAGTAATAACAATAATAAAAACAAAATAACGATTTTATAATTTATTTTTATCTTTATCTTAATTATACGTTTTTTATGTAAATTTTTACGTTTTAATAAATTTTTTTTGCAATTTAGACCAGTACAAAAAATAATAATGATAATAATAACAAAATAATACTAATAAAAATATTTAACCCCAGCATTATTATTACTATACTTTACTTTTTATTATTATTGTTATTATTCAGTTATAAAAAAATTTTTTAACAATAATACTTAATTCGATAAAAATAAAAAAATAATTATTGATAATAATAAAAATAAAAATAAAAATAATAACAATAAAAATAATAAAATTAATAATATTTAAATTTCAAAATTTTCTTTTTTCTCACTATTTTTCTATTTGTTTTGTTTAAAACAATTTTGGTAATTATTTTATTATTTCCCAATAATTTTTGAAAACACAAAGAAAACGAAAAAAAGTCAGTTTTGGGGTATCTCTCAAAAGCTATATTTCGATAGATTTTAGCCGCTTTTTTTGACTTTTAGGAATGTTTTTCTTATACCTTTTTATATTTATATGGGCACAATTCCTGTTATTATACATCATTATCTGATTACATCATTATTATCGTTTTTTTTCATCATTATATCATTATCATCATCATTATTTCAATTTTTATCATCATTTTGAATTTTTTATTATTATTGCAATTATTGGAGGTATAGTATATATTTTTGCAAAAATACTAATAACCACAAAATAATGATAGTAAAAAAATAATGATAACAATAATAAAGGTTTTATAAAATTATTATATCATTATATAATTAGTATCATTATTATGATTATTACTGTTTAAAATTATTTTTTCAATAATACCATACAAATAATAAAAATGATAATAAAAACAATAATAAACTAATAACAAATTTTTAACCTAGCATTATTTTTATTATACTATTCTTTTTTTTATTATTGTTTTTTTATTACAGTTTTAAAAAGTTTTTTGGGAATAATATAAAATTAAGATAATAGTAATAATAAAAAAATTACAAAATAATAAAAATAATAATAATAATAATAAAATAATATAATAATAATAATAATAAAATTATTAATAATATTTAAATGTTATCGAAATTCTCTTATTCCACTTTTATCTCTTTTTTGTTAGATTAATACAAATTTGTAATATTATCATTTTTACCCCAAAAAAATTCCCGAAAATCACCAAAGAAATCGAAAAAAAAATCATTTTTGGAAATTTACTTCAAAAAGGGTATATTTTCCCCCAATTTTGGGCCGCTTTTCGACTTTTGGGAAAGTTTTTCTTATCCCTTTTTTTTTATATTGGAACAATTCCCTTTGTCATCACATTTTCATGATTATCATCATTATTATGTTTTCACATCATTTTCATCATTATCAATATTATCACTTATTTAAATTTTTATCATCTTTTTGCAATTATTTTCATTATTATTGCATTTTTTGGAGTTATAGTATACTTTTTACAATAATATAAAAAACCACAACAATAAGTAGTAATAACAATAAAATAAAAATAAAAGCGATTTTATAATAATTATTTTAATCATTTTCTTAATTTGTATCGATTTCTGAAATTATTTCGTTTAAAATTTTTTTTGCAATTATACACCAGTAAAATAATAAAATGATTAAAAAAATAAAAAAAAAAAAAATAAAAAATTTTAATAATAAAATTAAACCCCTAGCATTATTATTATTATTTTAACTTTTTTATTTTTATTGTTATTCTTTCAGTTTAAAAGATTTTTTTTGGGAAAATAAATAATTTAAAAAATAGTAGTAGTGTAAAATAAAATATAAAAATAATAATAATAATAATAAAAATAATAAAATAATAAAAGAATAAAATAATAATAATAATAAATAATAATAAAATTGAAATGTTATCAAAATTCTCTTTATTCTCACTTTATATCATATTGTTATGATAAATACAATTTGGTAATTTTTCATTTTTACCCTTTAAAAATTGCCAAAATAAAACCCAAAAAAATCGAAAAAAAAAATCTTTTTTGGGAAAACTCTCAAAAGGGGTATATTTTTGCAAAATTTCCCGCTTCTTCGACTTTTGGGAAAAGTTTTTTTATACCTTTTTTTTTATATTGGACACAATTTGTTATTATCATCTCTTATCATGATTATCATTTTATCATCCTTTTTGCAATTATATCATCATTATGCAATTATTTCATTATTATTGCATTATTCAGTTAAATATATAATTTTCCAAATAAAATAATAACAAAAACAAAAATAATAAAAATAACAAAAATAATAACAATAAAAAACGATATTAAATAATTATCATACATTATTTTAAATTTAAAATCGTATTACAGAATTATTCTGTTATAATAATTTTTTTTGCAATTATATACTATAAAAGATAATAAGATAATAAAAAATAATGAAAAATATTAATAACGATCTTAAATAAAATAATAGTAATGTAAAAATTGTATAAAAAATAATAAAATTAAAAATATAATAATAAAAATAATAACAAAAAATAAAACAAAATAAAAATAATAATAATAATAATAATAATAAAAATAATAAAATAAAATAAAAATAATAAAAATGATAATTATAATATTTTAAAATCATCAAATTTTCGAAATTCTTTTATTTCCCCCTTTTACTCATTATTGTCATGATTAATACGATTTTGGTATTTTTCATTTACCCTAATAATTACAAAAATCATCAGAAAAAATCGAAAAAAAAGTCATTTTGGGGAACTCTCAAAAGGGTCTATTTTGCTAGATTTGCGCTATTTCGACTTTTGGGAAAATTTTTTCTTTTACCTTTTTTTTTTTATTTTTGGAGACAAAATTCCTGTTTTTTCATCATTTTATCTGTTTCATAATATTATCATTCATCATCATTTTCCTTATTGCTTTTTTATCATCATTATTGCAATTTTTATTCATTTTGCAATTATTATCATTATTTTTGAATTATTTTCAGTTAAATATAATTTTGCAACTATACTAAAAACAACAACAAAATAATAGAAATAAAAATAATAATAAAAATATAACGATATTTAAAAATTATTATTATATTTTTTAAATTAAAATCGTTATTACAGTAATTGTTACTGTTTATAATAAATTTTTTTTGCAATTTTACTACTATAAAAAATATAATAATATAAAAAACAAAAAATTTTAATAACGAAATTATAATAAAAAAAAAAAATGAAAAATAATGATAATAATAATAATAATAATAATAAAAAAATAATATTAAAATAATAATAATAATAAAAATAATATAATAATAAATAATAATAAAATAATAATAATAAAAATATTAATAGTAATAAAAATATAAAAATGATAATATTTTAATATTTGTAAACATCAAATTTTTAAAATTCTCTTTTTTCTCACTTTTACCTCATTATTGTCACGATTAAACGATTTGGTAATTATTACATTATTACCTATAATGCAAAAATATCAGAGAAAACGAAAAAAAAAAACATTTGGAGTATTCTCTCAAAAAGGGTATATTTGCTAGATTTTTCTGCTTTTTCGACTTTTGGGAAAATTTTTTTTTTTACCTTTTTTTTTATATATGGAACAATTTCCCGTTAATCATCATTTATCAGATTTATCAATTTATCATTATCACATCTTTCCATCTTATCATCATTATTACAATTTTTATCATATTTCATTATTACATCATTTTGCAATATTATCATATTATTGCAAAAATTTCAGTTATAAATTATAATTTTTAACTATACTAAAAGAAAAAAAATAATAAAAGAAAAAACAATAAAAATAACAATAATAACGTATTATAATAATTTTCATAACATTATTTTTAATTTTACGTTTTACAGTAAATTTTTACTGTATAATAATTTTTTTGCAATTATACCATAGTAAAAAATGATAATAAAAAAAATAATAACAATAAAATATTAAAACGATATAAAAATAAATTAATAAAAAATTTTTTT
>NW_023641536.1:0-10446 GCF_015228065.2 Penaeus monodon
TTATATATATAAAATAATTATAAAAATATTATATATATATATATATTTTAATATATTATATCCCATATATTTTTATAAAATAGATATATATATATAATATATTATAATATATATAATATATATATATATATTTTAAAAATATATATATATATAATATATATAAAATTATTTTATATAAAAAACCACCCCACACACACACACACACACACACACACACACACTTTATATATATATCCCATATACACATAGGGGGGGGGGGGGGTTTGTGTGTGTTGTGTGGTGTGTGGTGTGTTTGTGGGGTGTGTGTGGTGTGTTTTGGTGTGTGTTGCGTGTGCGTGTGCTTGTGCGTCCCGCGTGCGTGGGGGGCGGGGTGGTTTGTGTGTTGTTTGGGGTGTGGGGTGTTTTGTGGTGT
Source organism: Penaeus monodon (assembly GCF_015228065.2). Classification (NCBI taxonomy): domain Eukaryota; kingdom Metazoa; phylum Arthropoda; class Malacostraca; order Decapoda; family Penaeidae; genus Penaeus; species Penaeus monodon. Next base: position 413 of record NW_023641536.1, read on the forward strand.
GTTGTGTGTTTTGTGTGTGTGTGGGGTTTTGTGTGTGGTGTGTGTGTGGGGGTGTGGGTGTATTTTTTTTTTTTTTTTTTTCTGTTTTTTTTTTTTAGTTTTAAACAATATTTTTGTATTTCTCAGGCAGAAGCATAAAATCGTAATACCCGTATATAGATTTTAGAAAGAAAATTTGGGGGGACGGGGCATGGTCGGGTTTTTTAAATTTTCAAATGCTTTAAAAATCCCAACCAATATGCAAAAAACCGGGGAAATTCCCCCTAAAAAACCAAAAATTGTGTAAAACCCACAAGTTTAAAACGTGAAAAACCTTTTTTTTTTTTGGCATTTTTGAATATTCAACAGCAGCAGAAAGATCAAAGACTCAAACCCACATAGGGCTTGAAAAAGGCCGTCAGAAAAATGGGCTCGAAGTGTACACCCCGGGGACGTAAAAAAAAGGGGGCCGGCTGCCCGGGTCCGCAGGGGTTTTAACTAAAAGGGGGGCGGGGGGCGATCTTTGGGGGAAAAACAATTGGTTTGAAAAGGGGGGAAAACCAAAACCCGCGCCGAAACTGAATGCAAAAAAGGGAAAATTTTGGTTTTGGAGAACGACAGATTTTAACTGGATGCTTTTTTTTCTTTTTCAGAAAAAAAGGAGTTTTAAAAAAAAAAAAAATGGGCCAAGAAAAGAAGCTTTTCTATCTTTGGTTTATTCACGAGTAAAAAAAGTAAGAAAATAGAAGAAAAGGAGTATTTTTTTATATCTTTTAAACCCCTTTCATTCCCCCGCTAATCTAATTTTGAAAAACCCCGCGCTTAAACCTTTCCACAGAACAGAGGGCCAGGGGAAAGGGCCCGAAAAAGCCATGATTTTTCTCACGATACTGTAAAAATATGGAACGGGAAAACCTCTGACCGGCGCCCCGACCAGCGCCCCCCCAGCCCCTTCCCCTGTCAAACCGGCGAGTTTCCCGGAACGCGCAAAACCACCCTAATCCCCATATATTAAAAATGGATTTTAACCCCACGGTTTCCCTTAGTAAATATACATCTTTCCTCAAAACCCCCCCTCCAAGAACCAGCGTCAGGGGTTTTCCGGCGGCTGGGAGACCCGGCTGACATAGGTTCGAGTATAAACCCCCCCCCCCCCCCGGTCGGGGGAAGCGGCGGCGGTGAAGAGCGTGAAATATGGAACCGCCGACCGACCCTGCGATCTTGGTCCCCCTTTTTGCCCTTGAAAACCCTTGCAATTGAAATCCTTCCCCGTTCCCCGCCGGGCCGTCGCCCCCCACAAGTCTTATCCCTACACCTCGACTTCATAATAGGATTTTTCCTGCAGCCGCAGACCCCATGGAAAACCCACACTTTTTTTTCCCAAAATCGAGCAACCTAATGCGGTTTGGGTTGCGTCATGAAAAAGGGCGGGTTGTGCGTGAAAAGGCCTTTCGTAAATTTAAGGGTTTAGAGGAATGACGAAAATTTTCCCAACAGGGGGGTTTACCTACTTAGTTTGGAGGCACAAAAAGAAAAATAGGGTTGTTTTAATTTTAAAAGAATGGCCCTGATTAAACTTAAAATCATTGGACAAACAGGGTTTTCTTTTTCCAAAAAGGGTTAGACTCTAGCTTAGACGAGGTTTTTGACGTCCCTGATTCTTTATCCTCCCATTTTGCATAAGAAAAAACCGGAAAATAGGGGGAAGGTGAATTTTTTTCTCCCCTCTTCCAAGAAAAAAATCAGGCAGAACAAAGTCTTTAAAAAAGAGCTTAAGTTTTCCTAAAACCAGTTTTCTATAAATTCCTTATTGTGTGTATAATAAAAAAAAAAAAAAAAAGGGTTTTTTAAAAAAGCTTATAGGGCCCGGGTAAAAAAATTAAAAAAAAAAAGGTGAACGGGAGAGATAAAAGAAAGAAAAAGGAGGGGGAGGGGAGGAAAGGGACAAAATTTTTTGTGATAAAAAAGGGGAACGAGAGAGAGAGAGAGAAGAGAGAGAGAGGAGGGAGAAGAGAAAAGAAAGAAGAGGGAGAGAGGGGAGATCAGAGAGAGGGGAGGGGAGAGAGAGGAGAAAAGCGGAGAGAGAAGAGGGAGAGGAGGGGAGAGAAAAGGGGGAAAAAAAGAGAGAGAGGAGAGAGAGGGGAGAGAGAGAGAGAGAGAGAGGAGAGAGAGAGAAGGAGAGAGGATAAAAGGGGAGATCCCACTGAGACGGGAATTTCCCTTTTTTTAATGGGTCAAGACAGAGGGGTTATTAAACTTGTTTTCGCCTCAAATTTTCGAGATGGATATAATCAAAACAGCTATAAAATGTGCATTAGCAAAAAAAAAAAAAAAAAAAAAAAAAAAAAAAAAAAAACACACACACACAAAAAAACAGCGACTTGTTTCTTTTTTTCCCCCCCCCCCCTTCAAATCTCTTCAGTAAAAAAAGGGAAATTTAAAAAAGGAAAAAAAAAAAGTATATTTAAATATATATTAACCCTAAATCCCTGAAGATGATATTTAACCACGATTTAGATGCTTTTTGATTTCCCCCGGGGTGTGCACACAAAAAGGGGGCATGGGCGCTATCGCCACGCAGGTTTCACAAAATCCTTGGTCTTAAACGCGCTTTTTGTACTTAAGGGGAATGCCCCAAAACAAACCCTGGGTGGGAGGTGATCCAGTCAAAACCCTTTTGAAACCTCATTCCCCAACGACAAAAATCGCCGGCCTCTGCACCGTGCTCTGTGTGCTTGGGGTGACTACCATTTACTAAATGATGAGGGTGTGTTTTTTTAAAATATATATATTGATATATATTTATATAGTATATATATATATATATATTTTATATAATAAAGATATGTATTTATTTATTTTATAAACACATATATACCTAATACATCCCTATGGGTATATAAAATTATATATATAATATTATATATATTTTATATAAATATATATATTTATATGTTTTGTGTGTGTGGGGTGGTGTGTTTTGTGTTTGTGTGTGTGTTTGTGTGTGGGTGGGGTGTGTGTGCATATGTGTGTGTTTTTAAAATGTGTGTGTGTGTGTGTGTGTGTGGGGTGTGTGTGTGTGTGGGGGTGTGTGTGTACATTTTTTATTATTATATATTAATATATAAAATTTTATATATATATATATATAATAATATATATAATATACATTATATATATATTAATAAAATATTATATAAAAAATTATATATATATAATATTATTATTATTTTATATTATATATATATATATTAACACACACACACAAATTTTTATATATAAAAATAATATATATTATATAATATATAAATAATATATAAAATTATATAATTATATGTGTATTTTATGACATTCACCCCACTTATATTATCGTCTCATCCCCGCCCTTTACCTCTCCTCCTCTCTTTCCTTTTCCCCTCTCCTTCCCGCCCTCTCCCTTTTCTCTTTTCTCTCTCTCCCCCTCTTTCCCCCCTTCTCCTCCTCTCTCTCTCCCCTCTCTTCCCCCCCCACTTCTCTCTCTCTCCCCCCTCCCCCCCTCCCTCCCTCTCTCTCCTTCTGCGCACACTCTCTCTCCCCCTTTGCCTCCCCCCCCACCCATAGCCGAGGGCCGGGGCGAGGGAGCGGACGTAACAGGTTTTTTGAGGAGCGGGGCAACCTATAAAAATTTTGTTGGGCCCCCCCGGCGGCCGGCCCCCTTTTCCCACCCAAAAAATATGCCGCAAATCCGAACTCAAAAAATTTTGGTCGTATTCCCCGAAAACCCAAAGGGCGTGGGGCGGTTTTACCGAGGGGAAAGATGGTATTGCCCGGAAAAACGAAGTGTAAAGTTTTTTTAAATCAACCCTTTTAAAAAAGTTTTCCCCCCCGGGCCGCTGGGTGAGTCACCCCGGTTTTGGGAAAAGAGGTTTTTCGAAGAATTTTCAGAGGAAAACCCCAATGGGGGGGCTGCCGGCGGCCCCTTTTTTAGGGCGGGAGGTCTTTCCCCGGGCCCCGGGGGGCACCGGAGGCTGAAAACGTCCCCGGGAGTGGGGGTGAAAACCCAAAGAGGCTTTATGCAAACGTACCCCCAATTTTGGGGTAATTTTTGAGGGTCTTTAAAAAAAAGGAGGTTAAATTTTTATGTTTTTAAATGCTTGGTTTGGGAAATGTTTCCGTAAATAAAGGTTGTTTTTTTTCTTCGGGGTTTTCACTTGCAGTCGACTGTGTGTGGGTGTGTGTGTGTGTGTGTGGGGTGTGTGTGTGTGTGGTTTTGTTTTGTTTTGGTGGGTGCCCTGATAGTTGGGATGTGGGGGGGCATATGCTTTTAAATTTTACGAAAATTTTTTACCCTTTTTTTTTGCAAAAAATTTTTTAAATTCCCCCTTTTTATTTCAGAAGAGAACCCCCTCCCAAATTTTCCCCTTTCCAACCCACCAAACTTTTCCCCTTATCCCTTTTAAAACCCCTTAAAAACCTCTTTTGTCTCCCCCCCCGCACCCCCCTCCCCCCTTTTCCCAACCCCAATACAAACACGTTTACTGATATAAAGTTCTGGGTACTAGTTAATGGCCGAGCATGTAACGGCCCCGGGGGGGAAGTACCCTTAAAAACTCAAATTTCTAAATATGTGAGGCCAACACGGGTGGGCCCCCGGGGGGTCCAGAACAGGGGGGCAGGGGGGACCCGGGGGCGGGGAGATTTGAAGAAGGATCGCAGAGAAAGAAACTGGCCCCGGGGCAAGGCCTAGGGAAAAAAGAGGAAGGACAAGGTTTTAAAATTGAGAGGAGGCCCCGAAAAAATTTATTCCTACAGTAAAATTTAAAAAGAGCGGGCCCTAACAGAGAGAAATTGTGTTTGATTTAAATGTTTTGGGTGGAGTCTGTGTTTCGGGCATGGGTTCCAGGGCAAAAATTTTTTTAGTAAGGCAACTGCAAAAAAACGATTTGGGTGGATGCTAGGTAGTTAAACCCCTTTTATCGTATGAAATTCGGGCAGGGTTTACTCGCCATCAGTAAATGCACTAGAAGCCGATGGCCATTTGAAAAAGTAAAAAACCTGAATTAAAAATTTTTTAGGGGGTCTAGGAACTATGGCCCTATAACTAAAAAAAAGATGTCCACACACAAACCCCCACATGTCATATTTCGTAAATGCATATATATGTGTATATATATGGTAAAAATATATAATATAAATTTGATGGGAATATTAAAACCCATATACATACATAAAACACCAATACATATATATTATATATATATTTTATTTTATATATATATATATATATATATATATATATATATATTTAAAATTTTATATTAAACTGTGTGTGTGTGTGGGTTTTGGGAAATATGGATTGTATTAAAATATATTTTATATATATATATATATATATATAATTTTATATATATAAAATAATATAAAATATATATTATATATTAATGGGCCCGGTTCCCAATGGTTTTGGGGCATCCCGGGCTCAAGACTGGCACGACGGCAATCTGAGTTCGAGGGTTTTGAGTCACCGGCCGGGGCCGGTTTTTCCCCTTGGGCAAGGAACTTCACCCCGAATTTTCCTGCCCAGGGCCCTTGGGTGGCCCCAGCCACTCAAGTCAGTGGGTGGGGAAATAGGGGATGGTGACCCCGGAAAAAAAAGAAAAAAAGAAAAAAAAAAAAACACCGGGCGGAAGGCCTGGGGATACCACCGCTCTTTAAATTTCCAAGAAAAATCAGGAAAGCCCAAAACTTTAAAGGGCGGTGGGGCCAATGTTAGAGTACGGAGTCAAACCTTTTCACGACGGCAATCTTTGGGTTTAAGGGTTTTTGAGTTTAACCGGCCGGCGCTTTTTTCCCCTTTTTCAAGGAACTTCCCTATTGGCCACTAGCCATTTGGCCCCGGGGAAGCCAGCCCAAGTCAGTTTCTGGTCCCAAAACCCCGGGTAAAAAGAGAGAATGTTACCTTAAAAAGGGGAACAAAGGGGACTCTCCTGGAAAGGGAAAAGGGGACCCTGCCACGTAAATCACTTTCCCAAAGCATCACAACTGAAAAAAAATAAAGGGATCATGCTGGGGAAACCAAAGGCGGCCCCAACCCTTTAACCTACCGTTAAAAGAAGAAGATATAATTAAAATATGTAGGGGTGTGTGTGTGTTTTTGTGTTTGTGTGTGTGTGTGTGGTGGTGTGTGTGTGTGTGGGGTGGGGTGTGTGTTTTATGTAAAAATGTTAATAAAAGGGAAAATATTTCTATATATATATAATAATATAAATTATATATTATATTTTATTTATGTAAAATATTTTTATTATAAATATATATTTTTATATTATATATATATATATTTTAAAATTTTATATATATATATATTATAATATATATACTATAAAATTATACAATATACCACACACGCACACACACCAAAAAAACACACATATGTAAATAATATATATATATATATTTAATATATAATATTTTATATATATATATATATATATTTAAAATATTACACACCCACACCCCACACACACACCACCACAAAAAACCCCACCCCACACACACACCCCCCCCCCCCCCCACACACCATATATATAATATATATATAAATATATTTTATATATATATATAATAATATATAATATATATTATATATATATATATATATATATATATAAAATATATAAAATATTTTATAATTTTATATATATATATATTTAATATTATGATATATTTTATATAAATTTTATATATATAATATATATAATATAAAATTTATAAAATTTTATATATATATATATAATATATATATATATATATTATATTTTAAAATAAAATTATATATATAATATATATATATATATGGTGTGGTGTTGTGTGGTGTTGTGTGTGGTGGTGTGGTGGGTTGTGTGTGTGTGTATGTGTGTGTGTGTATATATAAAAAAATTATATATAATTTATATATATATATTATATATATATAATTTTAATATATTACATTAAGTGTGTGTTGTGTGTGTGGTGCGGGGTTTTGGTTATTGTGTATATTATATATGTTATATATAATATTTAATATTATATATATTATATTTATATATATATATATATATATATTATTTTATATTACTTATATATAATTATTATTATTTTATTTAATATAATAATATAGATATATATATCCTATATATACAAACATACACACACACACCACACCACACCCCCCACACACACACACACACACAAAACCAACACACACACACACCAAAAACATAATTTTAAAATTATCTTCTTTTTTTTAACGTAGGTCATGTCTGAGGCCGGGTCACGCAGATGCTTAGTTTTTTTCATTTGTGTTTCTCTTGGGAGGAGTAAGTGGCGGGTCCCCATTTTCCTTTCCACAGAGTCCCGGTGTTTACCCTTTAGGTAATCTTCTCTTATTTATCCGGGGTTTGGGGACCAGCACGACTTGGGGTGGCTTGCCCGCACAAGGCCCAGGTAGGCAATCGGGGAAGTTTTCCGGGGCCCCAAAGGGAACAACGCGCCGGCCGGGACTCGAAAACCCTTTAAATCAGATTGCCGTCGTGACATCTTGACCCGAACCTAACCATTCGGGCCCCCGCGGCCTTTACATCATGGGCTTTCCATGATTTTCTTTGGGAATTCGACGGGGGTATGCCATTGCCCTTTCCCCCCGGTGTTTTTTTTTTTTTTTTCTTTTTTTTTTTTCCGAGTCACCTCTCTATTTACCCCCCACTGACTTGAGCTGGCTCGGCCACCCAAAGGCTAGGAGGAATCGAGGGGAAGTTCCTTCCCAAGCGAAACAAGGCGCCGGCCCGGGGACTCAACCCTCGAAACCAGATTGCCCTCGCGACAGTGTTGAGCCCGATGCTCCAACCATTCGGCCACCGCGGCCCTAATATATATATATATATATATTATTATATATATATATATATATTTATATATATATATATAAATAATATATATATATATAATACACATCCATATTTACACACACAACACACACACACAGATATATATATATAATATATTTTATATATATAAAATATATATATATATATATATATAATATATATAGTATATATATGTAGGGTATGGGGTGTATGTATGTATATAGGTTTATATTCCCATCAATATTTATACTTATATATATACATAAAATATCAATATATATGCATGTACGTATATGAGCATGTGGGTGTGTGTGGACACCCTCTTTTTAGTTATACGGCATAGTTACTAGACTCTAACAATTTTATCATGTTTTGTTACTATTTCAAATGGCCATCTGCTTCTAGTGCATTTACTGATGGCGAGTCACTGACGAGTTCATACGATAAAAGAGATAACTACCTAGCATCCATCAAATCGACTTTTTGCAGTTGCCTATACTAAACAATTTGCCCTGGAATCATGCCGAAACACAGACTCCAGCCAACAGTTATCTACACAATTTCTCTCATGATATGCCCGCTCATTTTATTTATACTGTAGGAATCACTGTTCGTGCCTCCTCTCAAGTTACACCTTCGTCCTTCCTCTGTTCCCTATGGCCTTGCCCCTGCCAGCTCTTTCTCTGCGATCCTTCTTCACATCTACCCTGCCGCCGGTCCCTCTGCTGCCCCTGTTCTGGACCCGCGTGGCACCCGTGTGGCCTCACATAATTAGTAATTTGAGATTTATAGCGTACTTAGACGGGCCGTTACATGCTCGGCCATTAACTAGATACCCAGAACTTTATATCGAGTGACGTGCTGTATATGTGGGTGGGTAGGGGGAGGGAGGGATGCGGGAGGGAGACGATAGAGGTGTTAAGGGTTTTAAAGATAAGGAAGGAAGATGGTGGGTGGAAAGTGCAAATTGGGATGGGTTCTCTTCTGAAATGAAAAGGGAAGTATAATATTTGCATAAAAAAAGTAAACAATTCGTAGAATTAAGCATATGCGCCCCCCACATACACTATCATGCACACACACACACACACACACACACACACACACACACACACACACAACACACACACACACACAGTCGACTGCAAGTGTAAACGAAGAAACAAACAACCGTATTTACGGTACATTTGCTAACCAAGCAGTAAAACATACACATTTAAGCCTCCTGTTTTAAAGACCCTCTAAATTAGCCCAATGCGGTACGTTTGCATAAAGCCTCATTGGGATTTCACCGCCACATCCCTGACGATTCAGCCTCCAGGTGCCAGCCCGCGACAGAAAGACCTCCCGCCCTAAATAAGGCCGCCGCAGCAGCCCGCCCATTAGGTTTCCTCTGTAATTCTTCGTAAAACTCTATTCCAAACCTGGCTGACTCAGCAGCGGCCGCGCGGAAACATTTCTAAGTTGATTTACAAAACTTTACACTTCGTTTTTCCTGTCAATACCATCGTGCCTCGGTACACCGACCACGTCCTTGGTTCGTGGAATACGACCACAATTTTGAGTTCTGATTTGCGGCATATTTCTTGTCGGAGCGTCGCCGCCGGGAGTCCAACTAACTTTAATAGGTTTGCGCCGCTCCTGCAGCCAACCTGTTACGTCCGCTGCTCGCTCCGGCCCTCGGCTATGGGTGAGGGGGGAGGCGAGGGGAGAGAGAGATGTAGCAGCAGAAGGAGAGAGAGGGAGGGAGGGAGGGAGAGAGAGAGAGAGAGAGAGAGAGAGAGAGAGAGAGAGAGAGAGAGAGAGAGAGAGAGAGGTAAATGGCTGGATAGAGACGATCATATAAGTGTGTGTATGTCATATATACACATATATATATATATATATAATAATATATATATATATATATATATATATATTATATATATATATATATATATATTATATATATATATAGTATATATATATATATAATATATATATATATAATATATATATATATATTATATATATATATATATATATATGTACACACACACACACACCACACACAACACCACACACACACACAAACACACACAGACACACACACACACACACACACACACACACACACAACACACACATATATATTATATATATCATATAATATATTATATTTTATATATA
>NW_023641537.1:0-5000 GCF_015228065.2 Penaeus monodon
TTTTTTTTTTTTCTTTAAAAAAAAACCTTTTTTTTAAACCCCAAAACGAAAAAAAATTTGCGGTTTTGTAAAAATTTAGTGGGGGGAAATTAAAACAAAAAAAAAAAACGTTTAAAGAAAAAAAAAACTTTTTTTGTTTGAAAAAAAAAATTCAAAAGGGGGGGGGGGGGGGCAAAAAAAAAAATAGGAAAGGGGGTTTAAAACAAAAAAAGGGGGGGGCCCCCCCAAAAAAAAAAAACGAAAAAATTTTTTAAAAGGGGGGTTTTAAAAAAAGGGGGAAAAAGGGAAAAAAGGAAAAAAAAAAAGGGGGGGGGGGAAAAAATTTAAAAAGGGGAAAAAGGGGGGGGGGAAAAAAGGGGGGGGAAAAGAAAAAAAAAAAAGGGGTTTTCTTTTTAGGGGCCGTTTTTGAGGATTTTTTTGTTTTTTTGTTTTTGTGTTTTTTTGTGTTTTTTTTTTTGGTGTGTGTGTGTGTGTGTGTGTGTGTGTGTGTCGTTTGCGTGTCGTGTGCGGTGCGTGTGCGTGTGTGTGGTATCCCTTCTCATTATGAAAATTTTAAGAGAGAAAAAAAAATCAAACCCCATATTAGAATCGTGTTAAAAATTTTGTCAGTCCATCATTGACTGCCTGAACACGATAACGCTCTAAAATAAGAATGAATATTAAACACCAATTTTAAAAATCGTGTTAGATCTTGTCACCCCATCATTTGACATCCTGGTATCAAATTCAATATTTTTTTTCCAAACCACACACGTATTTTTTAAGTAATGAAATTTAAATGTAAATAATATAAGTATATATTACTATTTCTTTTCGTTTCCTTTTGTTATGGGGATATGAAATTGATATGAGAAAAATTTCACAGATCGCATGCCTTGCAAAAAATATTAATATTGAAAATGTAACTTGACATAAAATATCGAGTAAAAGTTTGACATTAAAAAATGTTTTCATATCAGTTGGTCGTGGCTAAAAGACGAGCTCGGTTTATTCACTGTGCCTACGCTTTAAATAAGTACATTTCGACGTGTCATGAAGAGCCAACAACATCATTGTCTTTATTTACCATTCTGCTTTATCCTCGGGCATATTGGGGGCCCCCAAAAGTGTTCCTGGGAATGAGATACTTTTTTTTTCTCTCAAGTAGACTCATATATCCTTGTAATTGAATTTTTTTTTCAATACTTTTAACACCAGTTAGGTGTGTGTGGGTTTGGGTTTTTTCATTTTGGCGTAAAGTTTTTTATGAACCAGTTGCGCCGAGAAAAAAAAAAATATAAAACATAAAAAAAAAAAGTTCTATGAAGAAAACCAAAAATTAAAAAAAACACATAAAACAAAAAAAAAAAACGCTATCATCATAAAACAATAAAACCCACCCCCAAAAGGGGACGATTTCCAGTCCAAACTTAAAACGTGAATGAATAAGCTTAGAAAAGCTTTTAAAAACCAAAAGGCAAATCGCTAAACTAGGAAAAGGGGCGTACTGCGAAACGGGGTTTTAAACCACAGAGAAGGGGGGGGGGGGGGGGGGGGTTTAGCGTTTTGGGGTTTGCCTGGAGGAAATTTTTACAATAATTAAAATTATAAAAAAAAAAATACGATGAAAAAAGAAAAAAAAAAAAAAAGAGAGAACGAACGGAAAAAAAATTTTTTTTGTAGATTTCATCGGTATTTTGAGAAAAAAAGGTAAAATCAGGGGGTAGATTCAAATGGAAAACTCTCCTCTATTGCCATTTACGATCCTCTTTTTTAACTTTGTTACGCTTTTTTTAACCCATGATAAGCGAGGTAAAAACTAGCTCGTCTTAGCTGTTTCACTGAAGTAAAAAAAATTTTTTTTAGCTTTTAAAAAAAACTCTCATCTACTTGGGTGTAGGATGAATTAGAACACAAAAATGAAACAACGTTTGGAAACTGCCCAGAAAAATTTTCATACTGTTTTCTCATTCATACAAAAAAAAGGGGTGATTAGTACCCCCCATTTAAAATACTATGGTATACAATAATTAAACAAGTGTATTGTGTGTGTGTGTGTGTGTGGGGTGTTGTTGTTTGTGTGTGTGTGTGTGTGTGTGGTGTGTTTGGGGTGTGTGTTGTTGGGTGTGGTGAGATTATATTAAACAAACTCTAATCCACCGAAAATAGCCAAAAACAAAATGGTATAAAAACCGTATATCTTGAAATGGGGTGTGAAAAGGGCGGGTCACGTTATTCCAAAAAGTACGAGATCAGGTGATAAGTCCCGTTTTCGTATGGCAAAGTAAAAAAAAAAAAAATAAATGGAATGGAAGGTTTAAGTGTACATAGATATTAAACCCCGTAAAAGGGTATTTACGATGTGGGGATAAAAATGGAAAAAAGGCAAAGAAAAAAAAAAAAAATTATCAATCTTTCGGGAATTTTTTAACGCTGAGTAACCCTTTTGTTGGATTACCAAAGCGTTACCGCGATCCTGGAATTCCACACAGACCGAAAAAAGCCCATTGAAATTTTTTTTCCAAATAACCCTTTTTTGGGGGGGGAAAACTTTTCTTTCTCTTAACAAAAAATATTTTATGGTGTTTTCCTATGTTATAAAACTTTAAAGGGGCAAAATAGTTTAGACTCTTTGCGTTGGAAAAGTATATAATTTGGTCATTCCGTCTTCAAAATTTTCTTGAAAAAATGGTCACTTCTTGTATTATGTCGCTTACTTCCCGGGGGTTTTGGGGTTGGGACTAACTCGAACTTCAAAATTGTCTAATATTTCCCGTCCCCTCGTACGGTCACAAAGCAATGTGTGAAGTACTACAATTTTTCTTTTTATGGGTTTTCCTTTCTTTTTAACCACGGTTTTTTTTTTTTTTTTTTCAGTCTTTGCAGAGACTCAGCTGCCAAAATGGGCTGTGTTGTGTGGGTTGTGTGTTTTTGGGGTGTGTGTGTGTTGTGTGTTGTGTGTGTGTGTGTTTTTTGTGTGTTTTGTGTGTGTGTGTGGTGTGTGTGTGGGGTTTTGTTTCCATTTTGACTGTAAAAATTTTTATACATTTAAATACACAAAAACACTATATAAAAAAATAAATATATATATAATATATATATTTTATATTATATTAATATATATTAAAATTAATCATGCAATTTTGCCCATATACAACAAAGGGTTCTAATTTATTAAGCTTGGATCTGATCAAAACAATTTTTCTAACCATCAGTGGAGCTGAATATATCCCCAAACAGTCAAAAGCGCCAGACCCCAAAAGAACTTTTTTTTTTTTTCATAGCTGCCTAATAAGGGAAGGTTTTAGTCAGCATGTCAGCAAATAAATTAAGAGGAAGCAACGTTTTTAAGGCTTTTTTAAAATAATAAAATATAAAAATATTATATATATAAATATTGGTGTGTGTGTGTGTGTGTTTGTGTTTGTGTTTTTTTGTGTTGCGTTGCGTGTGCGTGTCGTGTGCGTTGCGGGCGGGGCGTGTTGGCGTGTGCGCGTGGTGTGCGTTGTGCGGTGCGTGTGCGTGTGCGTGTGTATGTGTGTGCTAAAAAAAAAGAAAAAAAATTTCCAAAACAAAGCAAGGATGAGCAAAGGGGACTCAAAAATTTATCACGCGTGGCTAATGCCCCGCGGCGTTCCCTTCTGTGAAGGCTCTATGGGGCCAAAAACGGGCGTCCCCACAGCGGAAAAAAAAATGCGATCCATCTGACCGGGGATTCGTTCACGGACCCCCGGGCCCCTATACATGAATAAGCTTGGGAAAAGGATGTGTTGGGGCCCGGGGGTTTTTGTTTCCTTAAAGGAACGTTTTATTTTAAAATATGAAAAAGAATTTTTTTTCTTTGGGCGTTCCCCTAGCTTTTTGAATATCTTTGGGATATTGGAAATGTGGGGATACTTTAAGCCTGTATACACGAAAAAAAAAATATATTTCGGCATCAAAAGTATGTCTAAGAATGTCTTTCTAACGACCTTTTCTGTCGACGCGGCGGTGATTTTCATCAAACTGTGTTACTCTTTTTAAATTTTTTTCCTCTTCTCTTCCCCCTATTTTTTTCTCATCTTTATCTCTTACCCATCGTCCTCCCAGGGATCTCCTACCGTATTTTCCTCATTCTTTTCTGTTAAATAGTTTTCGAGTGGGACGGACCCAAGAAAAAAGCGCGAGTAACAACCCCTCAGCCGATCTATCGAGGGGGCGGCCCAGGGATACATCAGCGCCGAAAATTGCTTGTTTTTTTAAATATTTATTTCGAAAGGGGTAATCAGAAAGAACATTATTTTATAAATAAATCAACTAAGACATATATAAAAAAGGAAATTTAAAATTTTATATATACCCTAAATTGAAAAAGGGGAAAATATAAAACCATAAAAAAACAATCAAAACTATAGCGGTTCGTTGAGGCGTTGTCCCCGTCCGGTGCTCGGAGAGAGAGAAAAAAAAAAATGTAGAGCCTATAGTTGTAAAAACGTTTCACCATCTTTTTTTTTTTTTTTTTTTTTTGTTTTTTGTTCTACTTTTTTTTTTTTTTTTTTTGGGGGGGGGGGGCGTCACAATGAATCAGCAAAATCATTCTATTCTATCGCATAAGTACCGTTACCCGACCAAGCGAAAAATTTTTCTACTCGGGTAGAAATATATAGCACAGTCCGGCAAAACTAATTGCCAACACGGTTTTTAAAAATTTTGTTAAATATTACCTTTAGCTTTTTGTTCTTTTTTATTTCTATCATTTTTTTGCAATTATTATTATTATTATTTTATTTTTTTATTTTTTTTTTTTATTATTTCATTTTTATTATTTGATTAATTTATTATTATCTTTTTTTTTTAATGTCGTTTTATGATCTTTCTGAAATTTTTAAACATTTCTTCGTAAAAAAAAAAAATTCACAAAAAAGATGCTATGTCGCTCTCCTCACGGGATTCCCAGGAGGTTATCCATTTTTTTTCTCTCTCTCTTCCCAGCTCCATTAATCATCCTGTATCTCTCTCTCTCTCTCTCTCTCTCTCTCTCT